>NW_028291270.1:0-118213 GCF_041222555.1 Hakea prostrata
TGATAATTTCACTTTGTTCTTTGCTTAACAAACCCAGGGTATAAAAGCATCTTTTAAACCTTTTCTTACTAGCTATTTACTTTGAAAATGTTGCATTACACACTAGAAGGTAAAAAAGAAGAAAAGGGTAAAGTAGAAGGGAGGAAACGCATCATAGAAGAATAAGAAAGGATCCTTAACCTTTCTTTTCCCTTATTAAGAGATGGGTTGTGGCATTCTCTTGAAGCAATTGCTAGGTCCAATGTAGTAGTTGTAAACTGATTTGGTCAGTCCTTTTAAATATATAAATATCAACCAGAAAGTCATACCTGAACCTTTATCACTATCAAAACTTTGGTTTGCTTGTGAAGAGATGAAACAATTCTTGATAGGTGTTATTTAGGAGTTGACAATTCTTCTCCTCTAACAACCACCCCCCTTTTGGGGGGGGGGGGTTTCCTCTTGTTAAAAAGAGTGTCTTTGGAATGTTAACTATACTAGAAGACAGTTATGAAGGCAGCAAGGCAACCATAGTATTGGAGACTATTTGAAAAACCAACGCAATACCAACAAGGTGGGAGCCAAGGTGCGAAATTTTGCCAACACAAGGGGTTTTGCTACATGGCGAAACCCACGGAACTCCGAAATGTCAGTGAAATTTGGGAGAATTTTGTTGAGATTTTGCCCCTAGTTTCGGGGGGTGGGGTGGGTATTTGAGGTCATTTTGGCTTGCTTTTTGTTATCTAGCCTAATTTGAGGCCAATAAACACACTCAAAGTGCTATTTTGGCTAAAACATCACCTAAAGTGGTGTTCCTAATCGGCACATACCCGATTGTATGCGGGCGAAACTAAAAGCCTGGAACATGATTTTAAACCAATGTAAACATGCAAAGATGCAAAAGAACATAGATAACTTTCAATAAAGAAGAGAAGTACTAAAGTCTATAATTCATGATACAACTAGTGAAGGCAGGTGTACAAATACAATATACAACAGAAGTATACAAATGTAGGCAAGTACATAATAGTCATCCACTCATCTCAAATCTTAATACCAAGTATTGTGCCTAGGTGCATCCATCCCCTCCTAACTCTCCGTCAACACCCATAGTGTACAACATCCTCTCCCCCAAGGGCCCCAACCAATCAGCATATTGAACCTATGTCATTCAATACTGATGGTTGTTTAGATAGTTTTGAACTGCAACTCTATAGCAGTCATCTTCTGCCTCCAAGAGAACTCTGACGTGAGGTAAGTGTGAATAGGGAAAAGGAAGGTGTTATAGTGGTGGTGGTGATGTTACTAGTGCCTGTGAGTGTGCATATGGTGGGTCTATTTGCCATCCGAATATGAACTTTGTAATGGACTCTAGCCCCGAGAAACCACACTCATAATATCCATCATTGTGCCCATAGTGCGAACCACTAGAGGGGATACCCATACCCATAACCATAGCCATATCATAATATCAATGAGGAGAAGGGACACCATAAAGACCAATAGCCCCATAAGCAGATGTGGAATCTACAGACTCATCCAAGTTCATGGATCCCATCACTCCCACCAAGTTGTTCGCCAGATCCAAACCTGAAGGAGTTACGTAACAACCGTGTGATCCTTCATCATTATCATCTCTGTGCTGCTTCCCATGACCCCTTCCCATCTGTCTATAGGTCGTATTACAGACACACTGATGCTCACCACCATGATCTTGATCCTGGGTGGCATATGAGAAATGAGTCCTCTTGTATATCTCAGTGGGAGCTGTTGTGTCTCTAGTAATAGAACATGCAAACGCTCCTAACGTTCACCACCACTACCACCATCATCATCAGAATCCCTCCGAGTCAGACTGGGACTGGGAGGAACCGTGTCATCTAGATTATCGTCGCGCGTGCCTAGTGCCACAATCCAACCCTCATCCACAGTAGCAACTAGCTCATGTGCATGTTCTTGCCCATCTCGAGATGTCATAAACTCACCCACATCAACCCAGATGCAGCTTGAGCAAGCTCTGGGTTAAGCCTCCCTCCAGGATGGTCTAACATTGGCTCACCCCTGCCCATCAACCACTGAGTGAAGTGATCCTACTCTGCTGCACCCACCATGAATATATCGTTGAGGATTGTCGACTACTCTCAGCCTGTTTCTTGGATCATGCTAAATGTTCTCCAGTTCCTCTCGCACCCAGAGGCGCAGCAAGTCTAGGAGACGATCTTGATCGCTAGTCTCCTGAGGTTCGATGCACTCTTAGCATAGAGAACCCGCTACTTAGTTGCATTATCATAAAAATATTAAGTTAATACTTAACATATAATCTATTTATGTGTAAAATATAATAACCTGGATTAGCGTTTTCTCGCCCCTAATAGCAAAATTTGCACTAAAGGACCAAATGCGTCCCTAAACACCTTTATCCACAATCATTTGTGTTGATGGTTTATCTAAATTCTTTCAAAAATCAAATCCAAGTTCTCAGTCTGAAATCCCTGCTATCTCACCTTGGTGTGGCAAAATGATTGGAGTTGTCGATCTGGCTCCAACTTTGAAATCACGTGCATCACGGCATCGAGCATGTTTGTGTCCAATCCCAAATGTTCACTATACTGATATTTGTGGTTCAGATAATAGGTTGTACAATTCACAATAATTACTTACTAGCCCTATGCAGCGGATGCGTAAGATGATCGGTCCATTATTTATCAACAATACTTAAGAGAGCTAGGCGGCCTTTGGGGTTTGCTCTCTCTATAGCAACCTTCTTACGCTCAAGGGCTGCATACAAGTGGGGCATAGTGCCCCCTCAAGGAGGAGTACACCATGCACAAGACCTTTATGATGGGTTCGTGGTCTGCAACACAACCCCCACATTTCTCGAGAACTCATTGTGATAACTATGCTAGAAAACATGGTCTTTGTCATAGTATCAACCATTGAACTAAGAACCCAGCACCAAGGAGTTAAAGGAGATGGAAAATTAAGAAGACTAGGAAAGAGGACTAGAGGAGTCATAGATGGAATAAATTGGCTGACCAAGACCCCAATCAATACTATGTAGCCACTTAAGACATAAAATTAGACTGAACTCTACTGAATTACACATAGCAGATTAGGAATACCCTATATACGCCTAGTCTGATTTTACCACTGAACAGTCTCCTTGGTCTAAGGCGGGATGGTATGAATATGTTTTATTCTGTTCTGTGCTTTCAGTTGTTACTGTTACTTATTTTTTCTGATGATGACATCTTGCTTTGTATGTCTACAGTTATTAATTGGAGTGCCCTGCCACATATTCAACTTTTGGGCTTTCATAGGCATTATGTTTCAGGTGACTTACTATTTATAATATAATCTGTTTCTTTTTACTTTTATTTATGTATCATTTTAGTTTAATGGGCAAAGAGGGTCTTGAACAAACATTTAGTGTTGTTTTAATGGGAAAGCCAGCCCTGGCCTACCTTGAAATTTCTGGGATGTTAAATGCATCCTCTTGCATGACACCTGGACTTTCTAAAACCTAGTGTTTCTTGAACCTGTAATATATTATATTTAGAAAGAGGCAAGAATAAAAGTTGAAAAGGGACTTGTCCTCTCTCTTTCTCTCTGTGTCATCTGTTATCGTTTCCTCTCTTTCCATCTCTCCTTCTACCAGACCACCACCAGCTTTAGTGGTGAAAGGAGGCAAGGAATCAGCAATCAACAGTTCGAACTATGGATCTTCTACATTAAAAAATGACCGTCATTGTTGCATCCCTCTTCCTTAATTGATGTGCCTATAGCAATTCATGTCAAAGGTTTTCAGTATAGATTTTAAGGATTACATGAGAACATATTGTCTTACACAGGTTTTTGCTATAGATTTTGTAAATTACATTAAAGCTTATCCCAACTGATCTGGTGATAGCTAATAAACCATAACCTTAAGTTGTATGTTTTCGGTCCTAGTAAGCAAATCCAACTGGTAACAAGTACCATAGAGTCCAGGTATCACATGATCTAGTGTGCAATCTCTTCCTGTATGGCTGGGGCTATTCTTTTTTTTTTTTTTTGGGGTAACCATGGGTGGGGCTCTTCTTTGTCATGCTAAAAATTATGGGCTCTATGGCCATACAATTGCAAGATCTTCTGTCACAGAATCCATGGAAAACCTGTGCTATGAATTAAATAATTCTCTCTGCCTAACACTGTTAGTGGCAATAATTAATATTAGATGATATTTATGTGAGCTTTTGTTGTTATTTTGTTATCAGGTTCCTTTGGTCCTCCTTACGAACTACCTACAAAATAAATTCAGAAATACCATGGTATGGACTTTCTTCTCAACTATTTTCATCTAATAAGCTTGCCCTAGATTTTGCATACGATAGTTCAGTTGAGAGAGACTGTAAAGAGCACAATTTGATTAAGCTGATGTTCATGCTGTTCAGTGTGGGCATCCAATAGTTTGTGTGTCTACATCTTGGAACTCCCTGAACGAGCAGTGGGCTACCTGTTGGATGTTGCATAACAGCTAAACCACACCAAGTAGAGATTTATTGAGCTTTTCATGGGCCTTGCAATTGTCCCAATGCCTATTGGAACAAAAATCTTCAACACTGTTTGGTTTGGTTTTGAGTGTCATTCAAGTGGAAAAGGTTGGTCCATCTATTTAATGGGATCATTTAAATACTTGGATTTGCTAAGATGGATGAGTGACAAAACTAGGAAGGATAAGATAAATAATGATCATATTAGAGTTGGTTTGGGAGTTGCTCCTATAAGTGATAAGCTTCGAAAAAGTCGTTTGAGGTGGCACGATCATGTTCAACAGAGACTTATAAATGCCCATGTACGGAGAAGTGATATAATCCAGATTGAAGGAACTAGAAGAGCTAGGGGTAAACTTAAGATAACCTTAAGAGAAGTTGTGAGAAATGATATGCATAGCTTAGGCCTTGTATCGAGCATGACTTCAAACAGAACTTATTAGAAGGCAAGAATCCGTGTAGCCTACCCCATTTAATTGGGACAAAGCTTATTGTTGTTGTTGTTGTTGTATTTAAATACTTGGATTACATGAAGAATGGATAGGTTGAAATTGACACAGAATGCATCAATCACATCTATAGTACAGGACTTTATGCTAGTTCTATGTGGGGATGGGAGATGCAGATCAAACTTAAGCCTGTTTGCCTTGAGCTTCTTAGTAGGATTCTCTTCCTTACATCAGTAACGATCCGGAGTTCATGGGTAGATGGAAGTGGAACATTTTTTGAAATAACTCAATTACTCAAGTAGGAAAAAAAAGGGGGGGGGGGGTTGTTTTCTGTTCCAGTTTCTCCACAGTACTTCTTGAAGGTTCTTCTATGCATGGAAGCTAATTGGTTTTATTGTTGATCAATGCTAGGTTGGGAACATGATCTTCTGGTTCTTCTTCAGCATTCTTGGTCAGCCAATGTCTGTGCTCCTGTATTACCATGCTGTGATGAATCGAAAGGACAGTGTAGGCAAGTGATCCGATGTGTATCTCATTGACAAGTTGTGGGAAAAAAAAGAACAGCAGAATCAGTTTGGGGTGTTTAAACGTCGCAGCGCCTCGTTTGGTATTTTGACACCTAGCAGTATTGTTCGTTTTCGCATATCCATCTGATTTCATGGTGATTCATTCTTCATCTCATCGGATCATGGCCCTCACTACTGGATGCTTATTGGAGGGAAGGCATTTCCAATTCGTTTGATGTAATCCATTCTGGGCCGAGGATGGGACGTGGTAAAAATTTTCTATGAAGCTTCGAAGTCTTCATTTGTCTGATCATTCTTGAATCACCTGTAAATATATGGCTGTAGATTTTGTGTTATATTCATTTGTCATACAGTTGATGGACAAATCCTGAAGCTGCACTAATTAATATGAAGAGAGTTGGGGTAAATATTTCCGTGTTCACAAATAAAAGGGTAAGCTATGCCTTGGATATATCCATTCAAACCTCCCCTGCCAAAAGAATACATATTCCGGTGCTGCTCCTCTGTCTCAGAGGCCCTTCAGCAACTCTAAGGCTCCTTGTCGATGTTGTTTCTAGTTCTTCCTTCAGCAAAGCTACAGTTGCTGCTAGAGGAGCTGGACATTCCATCAACAGCTAGGCTCAAGCCCTAAAAGGCATCATTGTTCAATAGAAGTAAGAAGTGAATCCCAACAACAATGCCATTTGGGGCTTGAGCTTGGCCATTGATGGAATGTCCAGCTTCTCTGGCTGCAGCTGTGGCTTTGTTGAAGAACCAGAAACAATGTTGAGAAGGAGAGATCTCTTAGGGATATTGGGGCCTTAGAACTGCAGATGGGGAGTTGAAGTGAATTCTCCGGCACTCCAGAGACAGTGTAAGTGGCCGGGAGAAGGTTCAAAGGGCGAAAGTCCATTGGGCCGTCGATGAATAGAGAAGAGTATTAGACGACATTGAGAAGGATGAGGCTGCTGCAGAACTTAGAAAAATCCACGGATGCGCAAGTGGGAGGAGAGAATCTGAAGACATGGCCATTGAATCTGAACTTTAGACCTTGTCATTCTCTGTTGGCATGGAGATTAGTTAGAATGGAGATTGGTTTATGAATAGAAGTAGATGTGCATCCCACGTAGCAAGATATGAGTTTCAATCACATGAAAGTGGAAGTCATCTTTTTACCAAAAAAAAATTGTTTCTATTTCATGATATTTCAACTACAATATGGATTTACCCCACAAAAAAAAAAAACTACAATATGGAGCAAGGTGAATGATTAGTTTAGTTTGGTCTAGGTGGAGAAGCACTCTTTGAATGAGGAGACTAGCTGGTGAAGGGATAAAGGAACTCGAATGGCTTTTAATAGCATACGATTTAAGTGCTCGAGTCTCGTTATCACTTCAATATAAATCGAAAGGAATTATAGGCCGTATAAGAAAATGGCTAGGCTGTGATGCCAATTTTGAACCAAGTGTGAACCTTTTTCAACTAGAGGTGACCAATTTTGGTTTATATAAATGATCAGCCGAACACTTTTTGGAACGTCCCTTATTAGTTCTAAGAGTCATGCCGAGAATGAGCGCTTGATGGACTTCTCGGGTGCCGCTTCTCAACAAAAACACAGTTGGGCACAAGATAATCCTTATAAAGGTGGACGCGCATCAGAGTATTTAATGCTCCGTACCTATACATTAAATGAACTGCTCGTATTAAAAGATATGCCAATGTGTTCAAATCTCTAGGTATTGCTTCCCGCCATTTTGCTAAAGAGACGTATCTCATCTAGAAATTACAATTGGCAGAGTTCTCCGCCATCCTCGTGGATTGTGCACCAAATCCAGGGCTTCCCATGCAAGCTTGGTCCTAATCTTAATCTCTCTTGGACAATGGGATCTGACGATCGAATGGCTGAGGTTGATGTCCCCCGTGGTCTTTTCCTTCATCTATAATAACGGTGATAAAAACCTGGATGTGGTAAGCCAACAAGAATAGAGCATTAACTTCTACAACCACCTATGAAAAACACATCTTCTTGGGTGTTTATTCCTCCCTGAGAGATTTCTTGTTACCTAGAATCTAACTTCACCATCGGAGGCGGCTTCTCCCCACACTTCTTCTCCGCTACCTCTAGACTTTTCTTTGCAACCTCCAAGCAATTTGATACCTCTTCAAGCTTAAAGGCCAAATGCTAAAACCCCTTAAACTTTAGATTTGCCTCAATCAACTTTCTCTTATCCTTAATGGCCTCAGCATTGAGCACCAGCTTCTTCTGTGAAGTTCAGCCACTTCACCAACAACTGGTACATGTCCTTGTAGAACGAACAGGTCAACAAAAGAAAAAGAAGAAATCAAATGAATAGAAATCAAATAACTAGGCTTTTGTTGCTAACTTGCATGTCGGCATGACTTTCCAATTTACCCATCGACATTTCCTGGAACGACTTTTGATCCACAGAAGTTTTAGTATTTTTTATCCACTCAGTAGCTTTGACGGAGTCCCCCAAGACAATACTACCTTACACTATGCTCCATTTCAGAGCCCACCTATTGAAGGTTTATTTATGGATGGATTCCTCACTGTCGTGGGTACCGATCTTGTTGTTGTTGGTGCTGTTGTGGCTGTTTTGGATGCTGCAGCTATTGTCATGGCTTCAGTGGTTATTGGTGTTGTGATTATTGTTGTGCTAGTTGTTGTAGTAGATGTTACAACTCCCCCATACATGTCATTTGATTTTCCATACATGTCATTTGATTAAAAGGATTTTTTCCATAAAAATAAAGAGATGGATAGATTTTGTGAGGGAAAAAAGAAGAAAGAAAGTTGTACTGGGATAAATATAAGAAAAAATATATAATTTTAAAGAAAGTTAATGAAACTCTCCATACAATTTTTTCTAAAAAAATATTAAAAAATAAATTACCAAGAATATCTTAAAAAAAGTAGTAATTAAATATAAAGATTGTGATAAAAAAAATTTAAGGTAATAAGAAAATAAAATTAATTAAAATACATTTTTAAAGAAAGTAACTCCGCCAGTGTTTTGCTGCCGGTCCCAAGCCCGGGTAAAGGAGGAGGTTTGGTGCATCAGGTTGGCAGCCGGCATTGGAAAAAATCTAGCCAAACATTTTTTCATGGATTCGACCTTATATGATAAAAGCTATGCTAGGGCGTTCCCTGAAAAAAGAAGCGATGCGCTACACTATGGCCCGGGTGTAGTGATAAGTGGGCAAGGGTTAGCTAGGGCGTCCCTTGTAAGCCACGCATCGCATCGGCTCCCAGATGCGATGATAAGTAGGCAAGGGTTCCCGCGCCACGGACAAGTGCGGGTAAAGAAGCTAGTCCATAAGCGTAGGATTAGATTGGCATCCTGGAACATAGGATCTTTAACTGGTAAGAGCTTAGAATTGATAGATGTTATGAGAAGAAGAAGGATTAATGTAGCTTGCATCCAAGAGACTAGATGGAGGGGTAAAAAAGCCAAAGAGTTGGATGACTTTAAACTTTGGTATACTGGGGATAAAACAAATAAAAATGGAGTGGGTATAATAGTGGATAAAGATTTAAAAAATGATGTGGTGGATGTTAAAAGAGTGGGTGATAGGATTATTGCTATCAAGCTTGTAATGGAGAAATAATGCATAAATATAATTTGTGCATATGCACCTCAAGTAGGATTAGATGAAAGTCTAAAGCTAGAATTTTGGGAAAATATGGATGGATTAATGCAAGGTATTCGTCAAGGAGAAAAGATTATCATAGGAGGTGATTTAAATGGACATATTGAAAAAGATTAAAGAGGATATGAGAATGTTCATGGAGGATATGGTTTTGGAGAAAGGAATGAGGAGGGGATTCTAATTTTGGATTTTGCTACTGCTTTTGATCTATCTATATTAAATACTTACTTCAAAAAGAGAGATGAACATTTAATTACTTTCAAAAGTGGACAGCATAGAAGCCAAATAGATTTCTTCCTAACTAGAAGGACGGATAGATTGTTGTGTAAGGATTGCAAGGTGATACCGGGGGAAAGCTTAATTGCACAACATAGACTTGTGGTCTTGGATATGTGCTTAGTCCCAAGAACACATAAAAGGTCCAAGGTAAACTATCCCAGAATAAGATGGTGGAATTTGAAAGGAGAGTAATCTAAATCCTTCGTTAATGAAGTAGTCAAACAAAGAAAATGGGATTTTAAAGGGGTTACCAATGCAATGTGGAATGAGATGGCTATGTGTATTAAGAAGGTGGCTAAAGATGATCTAGGTGAATCAAAAGGAAAGATCCATTCTTATAGAGAGACGTGGTGGTGGGATAGTGAGGTTCAAGCTGCCATTAGGAATAAAAAAGCTAGTTTTAAGACATGGCAAAGAATTAAGGATGTTGATGATCTTCATAGGTATAGGTTGGATAGAAATGAAGCTAAGAAAATTACAGGAAAAGCAAGGGAAAGGAAGTATGAAGAGTTATATAATAAGTTGGGTACAAAGGAAGGGGGAAAATCTATTTATAAGATAGCTAAAATAAGGGATAGGAAGAGTAGAGATCTTGACCATGTTAGATGTATTGAAAATGGAGATGATAAAGTATTAGTTTGTGAAGAGGATATTAAGAAAAGATGGGAAACCTATTTCTCTAGTTTACTAAATGAGCATTCTTCAAGCACTTATGTTTCGGACGATTACACTTTTTACCAAGAAACCAATGTCCGAACTTATATACGTAAAATTTCGATGTCCGAAGTAAAAGAAGCTTTAAGGAGGATGAAACTCGGCAAGACACAAGGTCCTGATGAAATCCCAATTGAAGTATTGAAGAGCTTAGGAACCCATGGACTAGTTTGGTTGACTAAGTTGTTTAATAAGATTATGAGCATAGGGAAAATGCCAGATGATTGAAGGAGAAGTGTTGTGGTTCCAATTTACAGAAATAAAGGAGATATTCAAAGTTGTAATAACTATAGGGGCATTAAATTAATGAGCCATATGATGAAATTATGGGAGAGAATAATTGAAACCCGTTTGAGACACTTAACTACAGTTATGGAGAATCAATTTGGATTTATGCCGGGAAGATCTACAACGGAGGCTATTTACTTAATTAGGAGACTTATGGAAAGGTATAGAGAATGTAGGAAAGATTTTCATATGGTATTTATTGACCTAGAAAAAGCTTATGATAGAGTCCCTAGAGCGTTAATTTGGCAAGTACTAGAGAAAAGAAGTGTTGCAAGTAAATATATAGATATAGTTAATGATATGTATGATGATTCAGTGACTAGTGTTAGAACAGTGGGGGGACAAAGTAATGAATTCCCGATAACAGTTGGGCTACATCAAGGGTCAACTTTAAGCCCATATCTATTTGCACTGGTAATGGATGAATTAACCAAAGACATTCAAGATGAGGTCCCCTGGTGTATGCTTTTTGCGGATGATATTGTGTTGATTGATGAGACCCAAGTGAGGATTAATATCAAATTAGAATCATGGAGATTAGCTTTGGAATCAAATGGCTTTACACTTAGTAGATCGAAGACAGAATATTTAGTTTGTAACTTTAATCATGATCGGGCAGATGATGAGGTGGTGATACTTGACGATAAAGAGATTCCTCAGAGTGATTGTTTTAGGTACCTAGGTTCAATCATAAGTAAAAGAGGTGATTTGGAAGATGAGGTTTCCCAAAGAATTAAAATAGGGTGGATGAAGTGGAGAGGTGCGTCCGGGGTCTTATGTAATTGGCGTATTCTATTAAAGCTTAGAGGAAAATTTTATAACACCGTTGTTCGACCAGCTATGATGTACGGTGCAGAGTGTTGGGCTGTTAAAAAGAATCATATAGATAAACTCAGTGTAGCAGAAATGAGGATGCTAAGATGGATGAGTGGCAAAACTAGGATGGATAAGATAAGAAACGATCATATTAGAGTTGGTATGGGAGTTACTCCCATAAGTGATAAGCTTAGAGAAAGTCGTTTGAGGTGGCAATGCCACGTTCAACAGAGACCTATAAATGCTCCTGTACGAAGAAGTGATATAGTCCATATTGAAGGAACTAGAAGAGCTAGGGGTAGACCTAAGATGACCTTAGGAGAAGTGGTGAGAAATGATATGTATAGCTTAGGCGTTGTATCTAGCATGGCCTTGAACAGAACTGATTGGAGGGCAAAAATCCATGTAGCCGACCCCATTTAGTTGGGGCAAGGCTTATTGTTGTTGTTGTTGTTAGTGTACATTTTTAAAGAAAGTTAATTAATTCTACCAAAAAAAAAAAAAAAAGTTAATCAAACTTCCCTTAAGAATTTTTTTTCATATAAAAATTTAGATTTTGAGCGCACAAGAAAAGGAAATTAAATTCACAAGAATTGGATAAACTTTAAGAAAGATTTCTTTTAAAGAAAATTGAACTAAAAAAAAAAAAGGATTTTTTTTTAATTGGGAAACAATAACTATGATTATAATTTAGTTTAAAAAGAATAAAGCTAAAATGGTGGAAATGGTATAAAATTTTGAAGAAAATTGTTCTTAAAAAAAATTAAGCTAATAAGAAAATAAAATTAATAAAATTACATTTTTAAAGAAAGTTATTCAATGTACTGGAAAAAAAAATTATTCAAAGTTCTCATAAGAATTTTTTCATATAAAATTTTGGATTTTAAAGGAAATTAAATTCACGAGAGTTGGATAAATGTAGGAAAGATTTTTTTTTTTAAAGAAAAATTGAACTAAAGCACAAATGAGGATTTTTTTTTTAAATTGGAAAACATTAAATAGGATTGAAATTTCATTGAAAAAAATAGAAAATTAAAATCGTGGAATGCATAAACTTGAAGTAAACTTTCTCTTAAAAGGTTGACTTAAACTTTTGAAATCTTTTTTCCCTAATTACTCTCTTCTTCTTCTCTCTTTGTTTTAATTAACTTCTCAATTTAGATGAATTTTTTTTGGGAGAACATTAGAGATTGGATCAATTGATATAAAAGGAAAGTCAAATTTAATAAAAAAGATTTATTATGGATTAAATCGATTAAGTGAGTTTAAAATAACAATATTTATAAGTTATTTTTATATAATATCTAATTTAAACAAAATTTTATTTGTTCAGAATTGATATAAGATAATGAAATCAGTGGGAGAAAATTATCTTTTTTAATATGACATTTGAATAAACATAATGGAAACAATAGTCAAGGGAAAGATTTGTGGCGAAAGGAGAGTACATGCTTTTATAATAGTATGAATATATATAGTGAGCTTATTTTTGGGTTTGTGTCCCATTCTATATATAGTGGCCAAGATTTTTTTTTCTTTTAAATTGAAAAACAATAAATAGGATTGAAATTTCATTGAAAAAAATAGAAAATCAAAATCGTGGAATGCATAAACTTGAAGAAAACTTTCTCTTAAATGCTTGACTTAAACTTTTGAAATCTTTTTTCTTAAAGTTAATTATTAATTACCTGAATTTTATAAATTTAAATAAGAAAAAAATATAAGGATCTGAAAAAAAAACAAAGAAAATATTAATCAAGTTACAATTTATGTGGCTCGATATTTTTCCCTAATTTCTTTTTTTTTTTTTTTTTTGTTTTTTTTAACTTCTTTTTTTTTTTTTTTTTTTTTTGTGGATTATTGATGATTGATTTTTATTAAAAAGGAAAATTTAATTTTTAAAAAATTATTTTTTTTTTTTTTAAATTTTTTGTTTGTGGTTTATAAAAATAATAATATTTATTTTTATAATAATTATTTTTTTTTTTGTTTTTATCCCAAAGAGATTGTATTTCCATTTGATTTTCTTATTTATTGGGATTGTATTTTGGGTGATGTTGTAAACATCTCATTACACAATGTTGGTAGTCAATATTTCCATTCTATGCACCTTCTATCTTGGGCGACAATCTATCATTTCATATCAAGATTATCTTATTGTGTGTGTAAATCATATATTGTATTTCTTTGTAGACTTTGATATTACTATATCAGAGAATATACTAGTTCCATTATAAATATGTAATGACTAACTCAATAGAAGAGTTGAACTCATCTTGTCTTTCTTCTTTATTTTATAACACGTTATCAGCATGATTTCGCTCGAAACAATTGTGAACGACTTCGCTCAAAGTTATTGCGTTTTTTAGAAGAAAGATGACAGACTATATGATATTACGTTTTCTATTCCAAGGAGAAAATGAAAATTGACCTCCTCACATGTTTCTGTAAACAATGGAGTTTGTCTTCATCCATATTATAAGGTAAGTGCATCATGATAAAAATGTATGGTTTATTGAATTTAATAACCAAACAAATAATAAGATATTAGGTTGTCTTAACGATTGTGGTTTGTCATTAACCAATCTAAATATAATGGTTTTATTTATTGTATATAGTGGTTGCTAGTTTTGCACCACAAATATTATTAAATACACTTGAAGTTGCAAGATTTGAAACTGTAAATTAGTACAATTCTGCAGATGCGCTTAAAGTTGCAAGATTTGAAACTATAAATGAATACAGTTTTACAGATGCACATGAAATTTTATGTTTTGAAACTGTAAATTAGTAAAGTTTTGCAGATGCACATGAAATTTTAAGATTTGAAACTGTAAATTAGTAAAGTTTTATAGATGCACTTGAAGTTGTAAGATTTGAAAATGTAAATGAATACAGTTTTGCAGATGCATATGAAGTTGCAAGATTTGAAACTGTAAATAAGTACAGTTCTGCAGTTTTAAAATTAGTTCTCAATTGAAATTATGTAAAGAAAATATTATTGATGAAGATGACTTTTCATGCTTCAAATGTGCTATTACAATAGCAATATTATGAAAAAGGAGATTTAAGAAATACTCTGAATGATATGATGTCTTTTTGTGGCTGGGTAAAATAATGGACTATAAATGAAAAATCATGAAGCTCGTCTTATTTCTGCTTCATTCCTTGAAGTGAATGCAACAATTCATAATAAGCCTGAAAGAAGACAAATTTATAGTCTATAGTCATACTATGGATGTGGATGAAGTAAAAGACAAAATAATTAACGTTCTCATGATCGAAATAAATAAGACAATAATAAGAACTCTCAATCTAATTCTTCAAGGAGTAAAGATAATATATGTCATCGATGTGGTATGAAATATTATTGGGCACGTATCTGTTATACTCCACAATTTTTTGTTAATCTTTTTCAAACTTCAATTAAAGGAATCAAAATAATGTGGAGATAAATATGATTTTTCAAAATAATGATCACTGAAGCAAATTTTTCCCATAATACGAATGATTTTAATGGCCTTACAGATACTACACATCTAGATGTTGCAAATTCCTTTAAATATAATAATTGAAGATTTGGTTATATTACTGGAGTTCAAATAAAAATAAAATTGATATTATGTTATTTTGTAATTCTTTTCTCTTCAAATCTCATTTCATATGTTAGTTTATCTTAAATTTAATATTTTTCCTTTCTAATTTTTTTTATTGATTTCTATATATATTTTGATTATTTTGTTTCATTTTGATGAATAATGTGAATATTCTCTAATATGCTACGACACATATTATACTAAGAGAAAAAAATTATTTATCTTATTTGATGACGCAGAAGCTAATGTTCATATAAGAATTGATAGTACAAAATTGATTGAAGGCTCTGGAAGAGCTAATCTATTATTACTTGGGAGATCAATTGGCTATAGATAATACATTTTTTTGTAGTAAATCTCAAAGAAACTTATTAAATTTTGAAGATATATGTCAAAATGATTGAGACTACAAATAATGGTAAAAATGAATATATATATATTACTACAAAAGTGTTAGACATTTTCTCCGAGTTTGTACTACACGAATATTCGCATAATTGAAACACATGTTTGGGTAAATCAAATGAATATTGATTCCGATAATTTTATTATTTGGCATGACTGGTTGAACCATCCCGAATCAAGTATGATGCGAAAAAAATTATTGAAAATTCACTTGTCATCTATTGAAGAACCAGAAAATTCTTCAAATAAATAGATTTTCTTGTGCTATTTGTTCTCAAGGGAAATCTATTATTAGACATTTACTAGTTAAAGTTGAGATTGAACATTCTGCGTTTTTTGAACGTATATAGGGTGAAATATATGGGTCCATTGTACCCGAAAAAATATGGGCCCATTCACCCATCATGTGAACCATTCAGATAATATATGATTTTAGTAGATGCATCTATAAAATGGTCACATGTATGTTCATTATGAACTCGCAACTTGGTATTTGCGAAATTTTTTGCTCAAATAATTAGATTATGAGCACAATTTATGGATTATAAGATCAAGACAGTTTGTCTTGATAATACTAGTGAATTTACATCTCAAACTTTATGATTCTTGTATAAAAATTGAGATCTTTCTAACTGAATAGCATGTTACTCATATTTATATCCAAAACGGTTTGGCAAAATTATTTATTAAATGCATCCAATTAATAACTAAACCATTGTTTATGATAACAAAGCATCATTTGTAAGCATCAGGCCAAAAGGTTGTCATAAATTCTTCCTATTACAATTGGCTTATGATCAGAAGCCAAATATTTCTTATCTTAAAATTTTTTGATGTGCGGCTTAATTCCAATTGCTCCACCACAACGCTCAAAGATGAGTCATTAAATAAAGTTGGGAATATATGTTGGATATGAATCTCCTTATATAATTCAATATCTTGTTAATTATTGGAGATTTATTTAAAGCAAGACTTGATAATTATCATTTTGATGAATTAGTTTTTCCACCATGAATGGAAGAGAATAAACAGTAAGAAAAATGAGATTGATTGGAATGCATTATCATTATCTCACTTAGATCCTCGCACTGAGTAATGTGAATTTGAAGTTCAAAAGATAATGCATTTACAAAATATTATAAATCAACTGTCAGATTTGTTGACCTACTAAGAGTTACTAAATCTCATATTCCAACTGCAAATGCTCCAATTATAATTGATATCTCAGCAGGACAATCTATCAGTGCAAATATAATTAAACAACATTTAAAATGTGGAAAATCAATTGGTTCCAAGGATAAAAATCCTAGAAAAAAAAAAAAGAAATGAGCAAATGATCAAGATGGTCATAATATGGAGACAATTGATTATGAAAATCCTGAAAACATAACTTTTTATAAAACCCCAAAAGAGGTTCAGGTACCTGAGAATAATAAAAAGATTTCGATTAGTTATGTCACTGTAGGAAAAAGATGGAATCGAAAATATAAAGTTATCGACAACATTTTTGCATATTATGTTATTGTTGAAATAATGCAACAAGACGAGGATCTTGAATATAAATTTGTTGATGAATATAAATGAAGAAATGATTGGCCAAAACGTAAAAACGCAATTCAAGCATAATTGAATTCGCTTGAAAATTAAAGTTTTTAGACCTGTAGTCCAATATCTGAATGTATAAAGTCAATGGGGTACAAATGAGTTTCGTGCAAAAAATGAAATGAGAAAAAGAATGAAATCGTGATATATAAAGCATGAATTACAATACAAGAATTTTCGCAAAGGCATGACATTAATTATATGGAAACATGTTCTCTTATGATGGATGCAATCACCTTCAAGTATCTTATTAGTCTAGCAATATATAAAAATTTTGACATGCGTCTAATGGATATTATTATAGCCTATTTATATGGCTCACTCGAGTATAAAATTTATATGAAAATTCTCGAAGGATTCAAAATGCTTGAAGTACATAAAAATTCTAATGAAATTTGTTCAATAAGACTTCAGAGATGATCAGAGCATATATGGTATAATTTCCTTAGTGGATATTTACCTAATGAAAGGTATAAAAATGATCCAATTTATTATTGTGTCTTTATTAAATGATATGGATCTAATTTTTCTATAATAAGTATATATGTTGATATCATTGAAACTCCTGAAGAATTTCAAAAAGCAGTAAATTATTTGAAGAAAGTTGAAATGAAAATTTTGAAAAGACAATGTATTGTCTTGACTTGTAAATTGAGCATTTGACGAATGAAATATTCGTTCATCAATCAACTTATACAGAGAATATTTTGAAGCGATTTTACATAGATAAAATACATCCATTGAGTACCCCAATGGTTGTGAGATCGCTCAATATAAAGAAATATTAATTTCGACCCCAAGAAAACAATGAAGAATTTCTTGGTTCTGAAGTACCATATCTTAGTGCAATTGGGGCATTAATGTATCTTGCTAATAGTATAAGATCAGATATAGCATTTTCTATAAGTGTATTAGCAAGATTTATCTCTTCTCCAATACAAAGACACTGAGATGTTATAAAACATATATTTCGGTATATTCGAGAAATTATTGACATGATATTATTTTATGAATGTGGACATCAACTTACTTGTTATGCAGATGCATGATTTTTATCTGATCTATATAAAACTAGATCTCAAACAGACTATTTATTCACAAGTGAATGTTAGCTATTTTATGGCTAAAAAATTATAGGGTCACTTCTACAAATCATACAAAGATAATAGTGATTCATGAAGTCAATCGACAATATATTTGATTACGATTAATGATAAAACACATTGAGGAAGCATGTGATCTTCTACTAGAAGAAAGAGTTTCAACAATATTATATGAAGATAATGTTGCATGCATAGCTCAATTGAAGAAATGATATATCAAAGGAGATAAAACGATACATATTTTACCAAAATTCTTCTTCATTCATGGTCTTCAATAAAATGGTAAAATCGATGTTCACAATTAGTTCAAGTGATAATTTGCAGATTGATCTATCTTGAGAAGTTGCATATTTCAAATCTTGAGAAGCTGGTATATGATATTGGAATGTACGTACTTAAAGATACTCAATGATGTTATCATCAGGGGGAGTGAAATACGTGCTGCACTCTTTTTCCCTTAACCAAGGTTTTTTGTCCCACTGGGTTTTCCTTGTAAGGTTTTTAATGAGGCAGCTACCAATACGTATTATTTAGATATGTATATTCTTTTTCCTTCACTAAGATTTTTTTCCACAGGGTTTTTTTTAGTAAGGTTTTAACGAGGTACATTATCTATTGATAGACATCAAAGGGGAAGTATTATAAATAATATTTATTATGGATGTCCATTACCCCAAAGAGATTGTACTTCCAATTGAAGATCTCAATTATCTCAGGATGCTATATTGGTGAAGATCACAACCATCTCATTACACAATGTTGGCAGTCAATGTTTCCATTCTATACACCTTATATCTTAGGTGGCAATCTATTATTCCATATCAAGATTATCTTATTTTGTGTGAGAATCATATATTGTATTTCTTAATTTGTAGATTCTGATATTACCATATCAGAGAAGATGTTAGTTCTATTATAAATATGTAATGATTAACTCAATAGAAGAGTTTTTTTTTTCTTTTATAAATTTTTAATTTTAAATTTTTTTTTCCCTCGAGTTCATAAAATTATGCTGACAATTTCATTGTTTTCAATTCAGTCTAATTCTATGACCTACAAGTGATGTTGATCTTGACTAAAATATTAATTGGAATTCAGTTATATTTGAACCATCATTTTTTTTTATACTAGAACCATTTAGTTTATTTTTATTTTTGGTAAAGAACCATTTAGTTAAACCATTGACACATGATCCAACCACCATAATCCTTTAATAATCTTGAAAATTGAAACATTCTCACACAATAATAAAATAATAATATAAAAAGATGTGGGAACATCTTAGTATCACAAGCCACGGTCCAAAGTCCAATCTTTTTTGTGTAAACTTGTAGAGCAAGTATATGATTTTTCACAAGCCACGGTCCAAAGTCCAATTTTTTTGTGTTTTTATTCTGTGGTGTCTTTGCCCGTAAAGCATTTAATTCTTTGGGATCACTCCTCTCCTTAGTTTCCCATCAATATTTATGAAAAGCTTGAAATTATTGCACTAAACCTGTAAGTAATACTTTTCAAAAAGTGATGGAAGAATCTTTCGCATCCTTTCACACGAAACATGAAAAAGAAACATGTACGTACGAATCCGGATCTTCTCCCCGTCGGGGGAGCACAGAGTGCTCTCCCATGGCTTCTTGACCACAAACATCAGTGGGTCCCACTGGTGAATTTTTTTTATTTTTTCTAAAAAGTGTTTTTCACCGTGGGCCCCACTGATATTTGTGGTCAGGAAGCGTGGGGGGAGCACTTTGTGCTCCCCGTACGGGTCGCTGATCAGGACTCTGTACGTACAGCGATGAGCCCTAGACACATGGGTAGTGTCATAGTGAATTGAATAATTTTCAAATTTAAATATTACACTAAATGACATTAAAAATAACAGTCAAATTGTCCTTGATGCTTTTAAAGGGTTTCTTTTTTTCTTGAGAAATTAACAGAACTACTCTTAATATTCGTGTCATCCCAAAATATAAACCAAAATGGGGTCATGCTTAGGTCATGATGACATCAAGCCATACATTTTCGACGGTAGGATCAGAATTTCGGTCGAAATTCCGAATCTAACGGTTGAAATTTTGTCTTGATATTAATGCGCATGACCTAAACAAAATTAACCAAAATATCAAGTAGACCCTTTTAATATATTATTTAAAAAAAATTGCTCAAACACCCCCATGCCTTTATGTATTTATACCCGTCTTTATATTTCATAAGCATTTTTTTTAGAATATGTTTCATAAACATAGACATCTTTTTAAAAAATATAAACATAGACATCCTAAAATTGAACTTATGATGGACACATTAGTCTAGTCCATTAGTGGTTTCTATTAACCATTATTATAATTATTTTAATTCTAAAATTATCTCTGATTTTAAACCAAAAGAAATATCGAACGTGTGACCTCTTCATTAAAATGTGTCAGTCATTACCACTAAACCCTTCAATGTAAACTTATTTAAAATTAAAACTATGAAAAAAAGTATAGTGAATATTAACAATTAAGATTGGCCAACATAAAAAGAAGAATAATGATACGAGGAGATACACTAAAGGGGTATAAGAGTTATTCTACTCCTGTAGGGTGTAATATGATCCTATATAAAAAAAAAAAAAGTCATTTGATTTTTAATGATTTGAGTATAAACCGTTTGCTGAAGGGGTTTTGTGAGATTTTTGGTTTTGAGGGATATTCCATAGTGTTAAATGGAAACGGAGGAGGCCTATGTAATTCTTCTACCCTTTCATCTTTACGTTTGAAAGTTTTGATGCAATTTTCTGTTTGGTTTCTCCAATGGTTTTAAGACAACAGCTCCCAGCTGTAATGATTTTGTCATTTTCTACGAAAAAGCTTGTATCCCATCAAGTCGAAATTTCGGATCCCACCGCCCAAAATGCATAGCTTGATGATCCTGCGCATTTATGGCGCAGGACCCAAACAAAGTCCCATTTTCTAGACGTCTGGTCTGGTGTGGTTTCCTTTTCTTTGATTTCTTTTTGAATTTTCTTAGCTCCCAGCTGTAATGATAAGCCACTTGCTAGCAACCGAAGACCGAGTTGACTTCAGAAATATGAAGAGGTGAAATGTTTTATAACAATTCAGAGAATAACCAACATTCACTTTTCAAAGGATCCGTTGGTTGATTATCAAGCAATTTGTGAGAATGGCATCCTTCTCCTCCTCCTCTTCTTCTTCTTCATCATCGTCTCAAGGTTGGCGTTTTGATGTGTTCTTGAGCTTTTGTGGTAAAGATGTTCGTACTGGTTTTGCTGATTGCCTCTATCATGCTTTGGTTGAAGCTGGAATTCAAACTTACAGGGATGAGAATGAACTCACCAAGGGAGACAAGATTGGTCATCAGCTAAACACTGCAATTCAAGAGTCAAAAATCTTCATTCCCATCTTTTCTAAGGGTTATACTTCTACCAAGTGGTGTCTCAATGAATTGGTCGAGGCATTCAAATGCAAAGAGACAAAGAATCAGGTCATCTTTCCCATTTTCTATAAAATTGAACCAAGGGATGTACGAAACGAGGAAGAATTCGATGCGAGTGCCCCTCCGGAATACAATTTGTGCCTCGACAAATACCAAAAGCATTTAGTAGAAATAAATGCTGAAGTCTTTGAAGATCACCAGAAGAATAATGAAGAGACGATCGTACAGGGATGGAAAAAAGTTGTAAAAGATGTTGGAGAACTAGTCGGATGGCATTTGAAGGAGCACATGTAAGTCCAACACAACGCTTCTATTTTATTGGATCCATAATATTTTAGGTATAGTTTCTACGTTTTCTCTTCTTTTAATTTAAGTCACAAAGTCGGATCTACTAGATAAGAAAATAAATAAGTGCAACTCAGCTTTATTTATGTGCAAGTAAAATTTTAAAACACCTTTAATTTTTTATAAATTTCTACTTACTGCAATTCAACATTATCTTTATTTTATGTTCCTAACCTAGCTTAAACGTATTTTTATTTATAGATTTTTTTTAATTTAAGTTAAGTTGAAATTGACTAGATCTATGTGGAAAAACATCATCTGTTGTCACAGTAGTGCACATATATGCCAAATAACTGGCTGAGAAAGCAAAGAAATTACAAGGTTATTTTAGACTTTTTAAATTTGAAGTCGAGCTTTAAATCTTAGCTAGTTATTTGGTATAAAAGTACACTATTGTGCACAATAGAAGATTTTTTTCTTTTTTCTTTTTTCGATTTATTATAGAAGAAAAAAAAATGAGGTTTATTTTGGTTTTGCACCGACATGTTTTGGATCTTTTCAATTTAGTATGTTTCTAGAAAATTTGTCACTTTAACTAATATTTTTAATAGGTTTTGTGCAAATGAGAAGATCCTAAAGCTCTTTTTACATTATTATTTTTTTTTTCTACTTTTTCTTGCTGGGGGTCTTCCTTTTCACAAAAGATGGCTCCAATCTCAAAACACTCTATTTGGTGTTCGGCTTCAAAAATATTGATTGTCATGATATTTTTTTTTTGGGTTACAAAGAGAATAACTTCTATTAAATTAGTCAAAAACCGAACAAGTACAAAGATGTTGCGGTACAATTTTGAACAGAGTCATAGGCCCTTGCATGTAGAGGACCCATTTGGCTAGACTAGTAAACCATTTTAAAAGAGTCGAATTATGGAACATCACTAGGGCAACCCATCCTATCAATTCTTTTATGCGAAGCATGGTATGGATGTGTCTAGTGGCCAAGGAAGTGAAAGACAATGAGGAACATTTGGATAGTATCAGGATTCAAGCACGTACCACACATTGGTCGATGCAAGTAAAGATCCACTAATATTGGATAATCCCTTCTGAACACAAAGAAGCATGTTAGGGAAGAACATCCCCTCAACCCCTATTCCTAATTCAATATGTTGGAATTTATGATTCCAATACACACAAAAGCACCAACCAATCTTCATACGCTGTTGACTAAAGATACCTACACACATTAAGAGAGAATTTTCAAGAGCTAGACCAAATATATTGCATATACAAGATGGAATACGATCATAGGAGTCTCTTGTGAAGAGTCCTCATGAAGCTCGGGTTTGGGGGGGGGGGGGGGAGGATATTTGAAGCTTAGAAATATGGGAAGAAACAGATTGCATAACTTTAATTGGGTTGGGGGTTTTGTTTTTGAAACTGATGCGTCCAAAATCTGCTCAGCCCTTAGATCTCCTCGAGATGACCTGCAAAACGAAAGCGTCAGATGTGGCCCGACCGCTGGGGTCGGGAGTCCACCTCCAAAGGCTAAGTCAGTTGATGAATTTAATCACAAACGGCTCTGTTAGAAGCACAGAGCTAAGGAATGAAGAACTGGGAAAGGTGATCTAGATCGTAAGCCGCTGATAGTTTAAGTCTATCAGTATGTATCTGAACCTGAGTCTCAGATTGTATCTTTTTTCGATCCCCTCACCTCGTATGTTAGTGAGGTTTATATAGAGTGTACCTTCGAATCTCCTTCGTTGGATGCACTTGAGCCTTCTTCGGGTAGTCGTTGGATCTTAACAGTTAGATCCGTTGAGCAATAGACTTCTACTAGTTTGGACTAGTAGAGGACTCTTGAGATAACCCTTTAGGTTATGCGATGATTATCCCTTCGATAATGATTAGCCGCAGCCGTCAGTTCAAGTCTGCCATCATTAGGGTAATTACCCTAATCCATAAGTAGGATTAGGGCGCGCTTGTAGCTGAATAAGTTTTCTTCTTCAGCAAGCCATCTTCTGGATCCGGTTCGCTCGGGAGCGAGTCGGTTCCCTCTGTCTCGACCGGGGTCGAGGGTCAAACCAGGTATGAACCCGGTCTGATCATAATTTCTCCATATCACGAGCCCCCCAGACCAAGCGTTCGGTCGATCCCGAGGGCTTGGTTTTTAACTGGGTTCTTCGTCAGGCGATAGTCTCTGCGTGCTCCATTAAATGTCATATCACATTTAATGCGGTGGTCATTTTTCCTCGAGCGTTGTGAGGGTAATTAGGCCACGTGTCTCTTTGCAGTCGATCTGTCGTGGCTCATGTAATCCAAGCGACGGTTTCCGAATGCCTGTTTCGGATTCGTGAGTTCAAACTTTCAAAACGTCTTTCAATCTCGTTCGTCGATTTTGAATCAATCTCGATCGTTCAGATTCCCGAACACTCGTGCGGGAGTTTTAAAAGCGGTTCGTTGTCTTCGTAGGTTTCATTCTTCTTGTCTGGAATTTGAACCTTTGTTGTCTGCTTCGCGCCTTCTTGCTCTCAAGCTTTTGCCTCATTGAATCGGTAAGTTTCTTGGTCTTTTTCTTTTTGTAGTTCTATGGAAACAAGTAATGGCGGATAATAGGGCTTCTCCGGTACCCAGTGTTGGTAATAGTAGTGAAGCTTTTGCTTCTCCTGCTTCTGAACAGTCGGATAGTGATAACAAAACCCTAACTGTCCTCTGGCGCGAGTTTGCTGAAGTTTCTCAAAAAGGTTTAGAGAGAAAAACCGAAACTCCTCTTGCCTTCCTCGAGTCTGGATCTTCCAAGATCGTCGAGTCTTCTAAGCAGCCTCAAACTTCCAGGTCCGATCGTGGACCTGGTTTTGTTCCCTCCATTTATAATGAGGAAACCCTTCTTTCAGCCATCCAAGATTTTGATTTTCCTTCCTCTTATCAGGTTAGGGCTCCCCTTTCTGATGAGAGGGTTGATTCAACCCTTTCGGGTGAATTTTCTCTGTACATAGATGCACTGGAAAGCGGGGTTCGCTTTCCCTTTTTTAATCCTTTGTTCTCCGCAGTTTTGAATCATTGGGACATTTGTCCCGGAATGCTCCTTCCCAATAGCTGGCGTCTCATCGTCGGCTTCTTGGGTTTGTGTTTTGAGCTTGGCATTACGCCATCTCTTTCTCTCTTTGTACATTTTCATGTTCTTTCTATCTCCCATCCTCCCAGATGGGTTTTTCTGTCCAAACGCAATAAGGCTGAACTTGATTGGAGGGGCAGCATCCTTGCCAAAGGAACTTGCCCTTCTAACCACAAAAGATGGCGCGAACGATACTTTTTCTGTCGAGCGCCTCCATCGGATCTTAACTTCCCAACCGCCTGGAGGCGGTGTACTTCTTCTTCCGAGAATAACCGAGGCCTCCCCTTATCCAAAGAAGACGAGGTGGTCGTCAGGAAGATCAAATCCATTCTATGGTATCAAGAGATACATGGACTTGAGGTGGAGTATAACTCCATTCTTCAGTACTGGGGCTTGGCTCATTGTGAGCTTCTAACCATCATCCTTTAATTTTACTGAAGTGATATGTCTTTAATTCTGACTCTTGTTCTTCTTTGCAGTGCCTCCAAGAATGAACCCCGAGAACCTGTGAGTGAAGGCCGCTAGGGCCGTTGCGACAGCCGAGCAACGATCACCCAGAGCCTTGACCGTAGATCAAAAGGCTTCTGTTCCCTCTCCCGACCCCTCCTATAGGGGTATCAGGAATATCAAGCCCGTGGCTGATGCTTCGGGTAAAGGGAAGAAGCCAATGGTGGAGATGTCCAATGTCTCCTCCTCTGCCCGAACCAAAAGGAGGCATGATACAATTGATGCTTCCTCTCATAAAAAATCAAAAGCTTCAACGAATTGTGAGGAGGTCTTCACCCCCCAGTGGACCTTGAAGTTGACCGACAGGATGACTCGGGACCTTGAGAAAGCTGCTGAGTGGAGCTCCCTCAGTCTTATTCCTTCTGATCGCCAGGAATTTGAAAAACTGGATGACGTTGCCCTTGTTAGTCAATCCACAAGGTACCGATCTTCTTGCTTACTTATTTTTTCATAATTTCTTATGACTTCTTCTGATATTTTCCGCCTTTCTAGGAATGCCGTATTGAGCTTCTATCAACACATGGAAGCATTGAGCCGGGTTGGCCGCAACAGGTCCTTGTTGCAAACCTGTGAAGAGAATTTGGCCAAGGCCAATTCTGAGATAGACCGGCTGACTGCAGCTGCTGAGGAGCTGCAGAAAAAGCATGAGGAAGAAGTGATCTCCCTCAAGGAGGCCCTCAATGCTTCGAAGGCTCGAGCTGCTGCTGCCGAGCGCGAGGCCAGGAAGCAAAAAAAAAGCTGCCACGTTGTTCGGTGACAGGCTTGAATTTCGATGTAGGGAGAACGAAGAATATCTGAAGTTGGCGATCCCTAGCAAGCCCGAGCATATAAAGCCAGAGCTTCGGATGGAGTGTGTTCGGAAATACCTGAACATCGTGCTTTTCTCCGAGCTGCTAGGGGCCTACAACATTCAAGCTTATCGCTTGGGGCAGAATGACGTTTGGGAGCAAATTCTCGCATCAATCCCTTCCTTCGATACTGCTCCCTTCAGTGAGGTGTGCCATAAAGAGGTCTTCGAGAAAGTTGGCATGGATCTCCCAGACTGGGCTCAGGAAGAAAATTATCCTTTTCCAGCTGGCCCTCAATATGAGGCATACCTGGCTGACGAGCCGGCGCTTCCAGAGGAGAAATCACAAGCCGAGTCTCAAGCTGCTGCTATAGAGGACTCAGTCAATGTCATTCTTGAGGAAGGCTCTTCTGAGAAAAGTCCTCCCGACCAGGGTCCCTCGGGCAACGATGAAGAAGAGGCTTAGGGAGCTATCTTTTTTTTTTTTTTTTGTAAAGATTGACCTCCTTATTAATGAATAGACATTTCTTTTTCATGTTTGGCCCTTCCATTTCCTTGTCTCCTGCTAAACTCCTGTCTTGAATATCGAAGTATAAATGATAAAACTTATCACTTAACTTTACATTCCTCGACGAATAATATTCTTGTAGAAATGTTGCGAAGATGCATTTTGGAAAGATGCATTAATCTTCCCCACTACTTCATTTATTGCAAAGTCCACACGTTTCCCTTCTGCGAAGTGCAAATGTTTTCTTGCTTTGGCATACCATTCATTGTTTCCAATGAATCGGAAATACACCCATTATTATAATGGAGGTGCGACGATTGGAGGTATCTCTGCATCGGGTGCTCGCTTCCACATGTTTCCATGTGGCATCCCTCCGACCGTTGATCTTGCTTTCTGCGAATTTCGAAGCGTCATTTCGATCTGGGTCGTTGGTTGTCCTTAGCTTTCAACCGTCGTCTTAATACCTGAGGCTATTTAAAGCCTTCGTGGGTACTCTCCATCTATCCTGCTAGCTGCAAGTTAGATTTGCTAAAGTGCTAAAGCGACATTCCGTCCTTCTGCCTGCTCCCGTATTCCTCGTACTCCAACAATAGCTCTATCAACTTCTGAACAAGTGAGTTTTTGTTTTCGATTACTCATCTCTTTCCCCACTTTCCCCTTGAGTAAACTGCACAATAGTAATACTTGGGGTTTAGTTAATCGGGTTTGTCAGAAGTGATAGAGAACTAGGGTTTTCCCTCTTTTTTTTTTTTTTTTTTTTTTTTTTTTTTTGTCGTCGTTGGATTTCTATACTAATACGGTTTTTCTGTTTGTATAGTGGTTCTCAAGATCAACCCGAACTTTATCAGAGCGAAGTCTAGCAAGAAAATCGTTCCGTCGGCGGTGGTTGGGGCCAGTGAGGTGGTTTCAGCTAGTGAATCCTCTAAGCGTAAGGCGACTGCTGTTGGTGAATCTTCATGTCAGATTCCCACAGTTTCTATTGATGCCACCCATACGCCTCTTTTGCCCGAAGTGATCGCTCGTCTTTCCCAGGAAGATCTTGATCACTCCGTTGTTGATGGCGCTGCCGACGCCCCTGCTGCAGAGACCGTTGGTGCACCCCCGAAGGAGACTCTTTGGGCATCTGAGGCAACTATGTTGGTGTCTAATGAAGGTGTGGTCCCAGCAGGCACTGCTCCTATTTCTAATTCTAGTGCTTGTTTGGCATCCTCCTCCTCTCCTTCCGAGTTGGAGGATTTTGCCACCAGGAAGCGCCGTCGGGTGACAGGTGATGCAGCTCATCCTTCTCTTGATGTAGCTCATCCTTCTCATCCTTCGCCCGAATTAGTGTCAAACGAGTTTGACAGAGCGTTGGAATGGTGCACTGCTGCTCGAATGACTTCTGAGAGCGCAGTTCTTTCCAAACTTCCAGATGAAGTCTTTACGAAGTCACTGGTGATGTAAGTCTTTCTTCATTATCTTTTGATTCTGAAAAATTACTCTTCTGCTCCTTTTTAACTCGGAAGTTGTTTCCAGGAGTCTTACTGGTAACTTCCACAACCAAGTGGAAGTAGTTTCTAGGCTCAGTAGGTTGAGCAATGAAGTTTCCAGGCTTCGGGAAATCTCTGAAGCTAAAGATGCTGAGATTGCTCGCCTTCAGAAACTAGCTTGGGAGGAGGTAGGAGAAAAGAATTCAATGATCGGTCGTCTTCAGTCGGATTTGGATGATGCCAGGGAGAAGATCCGGCGACTGGAGTGAGCAGTTGGAAAGTCAGGAGCCAAAGGATTTGAAACGTTACCCCAAAGGCAAGCTGTCGTTCCTTTGCCCGAATCCCTTCCAACTGATGTTCGCAGAGCCTGCATCTTCAAGTATTTACACAAGTAAGCCCTTTGTTGATTTGCTGAATGCTTATAACTTGCAGGGCGTCCGGGATGGTGAGAACGAAGTATGGGAATCAATATTAAGGAAGGATCCTCATTTTGATACGACTGCCCTCAAAGTCTTGTTTGCCATCCCGAAGTATTCTACCGACACGGGTATTCCTCCTCCCGACTGGACCAAAGATAAGATTGATCCTCCACCTTCCGATTCAGATATTATGCATTATTTGGAAGATTCTCCTGTTTATTCTCCCCTGGAAGAAGTCAATTATGACGAGCTCGTCTTGAATGCAGGTTTGGTCGAGGACCATACTTCTCCTGGACAAGCTGGACAAAGAGTATGAAATTGCGGAGGATCTTATGCATACCGAAACATTTTTTGTAATCCTCATTTCTCCTCTTCTTTTCCTTGAATCTACACCAATGGTTGACTCATATGTTTGTTCTAGCAAAGTTGTGTCGATCTTGTCTAACTTCTCAACAATCACTGATGATGACTTTCTTTTTTGACCGAAGATTGTATCCAGCTCGTGTAATTGTTTTGATACTGGCCTCTTTCGATCTTTTGAAGAAATAAGAAATTAACTTCATCTTGAACTTTGCTAGCCACTTGCATCGCTGTTGAATTAGGTCTTAGTTGTTTGAAACAATGCCTTTACTTAAAGATTTCCGGAGAAATACAATAAGTCTGAGAAGGAACTCACTCGGGTTTTAAACCGATGCCTTTACTTAAGGATTTCTGGAGAAATACAATAAGTCTGAGAAGGAACTCACTCGGGTTTTAAACCGATGCCTTTACTTAAGGATTTCCTGAGAAATACAATAAGTCTGAGAAGGAACTCACTTGGGTTTCAAACCGATGCCTTTACTTAAGGATTATTCGAAAATTCAATAAGTCTTGAAGGAACTTACTCGGGTTTCAAACCGACGCCTTGCAAAAGGAACTCACTCGGATTCTCATCCGATGCCTCGACTTAAGAAGATCCGAAAAAATTCCATAAGTGTTGAAGGACCCACACGAATTTTCATCCGATGCCTTATAGTTGGATCTTGTGCTTGAATGTGGTGTATGAGGCCCCCCAATCAAAAGATTGTTTGTTGAAAGCCAAAAATTGCATTGATTGAGTTGAAAATGATTACATCGTGAGCAAAATTGAAATCATCATCAAGGATAAAACTTTTTGAGATGCCTGGCATTCCACGACCGATCCAACTCTTTCTGGGTGTTGATGTTCTTCAGCCTGTAAGCTCCTGAGTCAACTGGTTTTACAATCATATAAGGTCCTTCCCAGGAAGGGTCCAATTTTCTTTGGTGACGCGGGTCGGAAGCTAGGGTGTTCCTCAACACCAAATCTCCGGCTAAATACCGACGATTCTTCACTCGAGTATTATAATGAGACGCTATCCTTCTTTGATAATGTTGAGTTCGTGCTATTGCCTTTGCACGAACTTCGTCCAACAGATCAAGACTATCAAGCAGTCCTTGTTCATTTGCTTTTTCCTCGAACTAACGATCCCGTAGTGTCCCCGCCATTATCTCCACTGGTGCCAATGCTTCGGATTCATATGCCAACCTGAATGGAGTTTCTCCTGTGGGTGTTCGAACCATAGTTCTATAGGCCCACAGTACATTATAAAGTTCTTCGACCCAAGAAGCTTTGTCAGCTTCGAGTCTTCTCTTTATTCCTTCCAGTAGCGTTCGGTTAGTAACCTCTACCTGTCCATTGCCCTGGGGGTATGCCACTGAGGACATACGATGCTCGATCATATATGTTCCGCAAAATTGCTCAAATTGCGGACAGTTGAACTGAGTACCATGGTCAGTGACGATAATCTTTGGAATCCCAAAGCGATATATGATTGACTCAAGCACGAATTTCTCCACTTTTTTCTCAGTAATTGCTGCCAGTGCACTGGCTTCAACCCATTTCGTAAAGTAATCAATTGCTACTATCAGATATTCCCGTCCGCCTGACGTCTTGGTGAATTTGCCCATGATATCAATTCCCCACACCGCAAATGGAATGGGATCTAGAATTGAAGTCATGGTTTCAGCCGGGCGCTTTGATACTGTAGCATGAATTTGACAGTTACCACACCGACGAACATATTCCATAGCAGCCTCTTGGACCTTAGGCCAATATAACCCAAGTCTTAGAATTTTGTGAGCCAGGGCTCGTCCACCCATGTGAGCTCCACAAATTCCTTCATGAACCTCAGCCAAAGCTGATTTTGCTCCTTCGGGGCCTATACATCTCATAAGGGGTCCAGAATAAGATCTTTTGTATAGTCTCCCATTCTGAATGACAAATCTAGCTGATCGTATCTTGATCAACTTTGCCTCTTTCAGATCCTCAGGTAATTTGTCATCCCTCAGATATTCGATTATCGGATCCATCCAGCAACGCTCTGCTTCAATATAAGAAATTTCTTTCTCATGATAACTTGAGAAAGTTATCTCTTCAATATAGACCGAAGGGTCTAGATTCTTTTCTTTGGCATTGGCTAGTTGGGATAGCTCATCTGCCATTGAATTTTCATTCCTCGAAATCTGAGATATCTTCAAATTCCGAAATTGGCTTTGAAATGCTTGCACTATCTCTTGATATTTCTGCAAGCGTGGTTCTTTAATACCATACTCCCCCTGGACTTGGTTGACTATAAGTTGAGAGTCACTATAAATAGTAACATCTGCAATAGATAATGCTTTTGACAACTGAAGTCCAGCTATCAGAGCCTCATATTCTCGCTTCGTTATTACTTGCTTCAAATGCAAATCTCAAAGCACATCGAATAATAAATCCTGCTGGACTTTTTAATAGAATTCCAGCTCTTGCTCCATCTTTATTACTCGAACCATCCACATATACCTCCCAAGTGGTTGGTATAATGGGATCCTCGATGGTGGATTCCACCGGTGCAGTAGTTTCTACTACAAAATCGGCTAATGCCCGAGCCTTGATTGCGGTTCGGGCTTAAAGCTCACTTGGAACTCGCCGAGTTCAATCGACCCGAGAGACCATCCTTCCGGACAAATCAGGTTTATTAAGAACTTTACTAAGAGGAAAAGTTGTAAATACCTCAATTGGATGAGCCTGAAAATATGGCCTTAGCTTCCTAGCGGCCATCATGAGAGCCAGAGCCTGCTTCTCAATCTGCGAATATCTTGTCTCCGCATCTAGCAACACGTGGCTTACATAGTAAATCGGCCACTGGTTTTTATTTTTTTCACAAACAAGTACTGCATTGACCGCTGAAAGGGACGTCGCTAGATATAGCTGTAATATTTCCCCCTTCTCTGGTCTGGACAAGATCGGTGGTTGCCCAAGTGCTTCTTTTAACTCCTCGAAAGCTTTCTGGCACTCTTCGGTCCATTTTGCTTCCTTGCTGCCTTTCAAGTCTTTGAGTGCCTTGAAGAAAAGCAAACATTTTTCTCCTGACTTGGAGATGAATCGATTCAAAGCAGCAACTCTCCCTGTTAAACACTGCACATCATGAACAGTTTTGGGAGCCTCCATATCAACCAGAGCTTGTATTTTGGCAGTATTAGCCTCAATTCCTCTCTGTGATACCATGAAGCCCAAAAATTTGCCCGAGGAGACTCCAAAGGCGAATTTTTCTGGGTTCAGCTTCATTTTATACTTTCGCAGTACTGAGAATACCTCAGTCAAATCTGCAATATGATTTGCTTTTGTAAAGCTTTTCACTAGCATGTCGTCAACATAAGCTTCAACATTCTTTCCTATCAGCTCTTTGAAAATCTTGTTGACGGCCCTCTGATATGTTGCTCCTGCATTCTTCAGGCCAAAAGGCATGACCTTATAATAATAGCTTTCACGATCAGTCATGAAAGTTGTAAACTTCTCATCCTCCTTGTTCATGAGGATCTGATTATACCCTGAGTAGGCATCCATGAAACTTAAAGTTTCATATCCTGCAGTCGCATCTATCAAGAGGTCGATCTGAGGCAACGGATAGCAATCTTTAGGCAAGCCTTGTTAAGATCTGTGTAGTCTGTACACATCCTCCACTTCCCATTCGCCTTTTTTACCATTACCACGTTGGCCAACCAAGTTGGGCATTCAATTGGTTCTATGAAACCAGAATTCTTGAGTTTTTCAACTTCGCTACGAACGGCTTCATACTTTTCAATGGAGAAATTTCTCCTTTTCTGTATCACTGGTTTTACCTTAGGATCTATCCAGAGTTTATGCTCTGCGACAGCCCGATCGATTCCTGGCATGTCTTCAACAGACCATGCAAATACGTCTTTATTCTGTTGAAGAAATAACTTCAACTTATTTTTAAATTCCTCCAGCTGTTCAGACCCGATATAAGTAATCTTTTTCTCATCCTCGGTACACAGCTGGATTTGTTCCAGCTTCTCCACTGGTTCGGGTCTTTGCATCTCTGCTTCTTCCTGATCGTCTCGAACTTCTATAGGTAGGGCAGTTACCTTCCTCGGGCCCTCCTTGTCTTTTAAATAGGCAACGTAACATTGCCGAGAGATCCTCTGGTCAGAGGAGACTTGACCAATTCCCATATCAGTCGGGAATTTTATCTTCAGGTGTTTTGTCGAAACGATAGCACCTATTTTGGATAAAGATGGTCGCCCGAGGATAATATTATAAGCTGGCAGTTCCCAAACCACCAAAAAATTGATTCGGACGGTTGTTTCCTAAGAAAAACTTCCAATAGATAAGTCCAACTGGACCGATCCTTCCGCCATCGCAGATGACCCTGCAAAACCATATAGATGTGTGGATGAAGGTTTCATCAAGTCCTGATCCATCTTCAATTTTTGATACACTTCGTAAGAAATTAGGTCAGCTGCAGACCCTGTATCAACCAAAACTCTATGCACTTCCCGACATGCAATCTCTACCTTGATGACTATGGCATCATCATGAGGTAAACAAACGTCTCTTTCGTCCTCCTCGCTAAAGGTGATAGAATCTTCACATTCAGCTTTTTTCGCTTATGCGTCTCTCCGGTTCCAACAAATTTGGATTTTGTTTTCAAACTCCGGAGTGATTCAGGCTCTGGTAAGGATCGGTGACCGAGTAGCTTCAGTCACCTCCTTGCTCTTCTTAGATTTTGGGGCCTCCCTTGATCGTTCTGAACTAACCGAACGATCCCTTTTAGGAGCAGCCGCGCGTGGCTCACGTGGCTCCTCCCTCCTTCTGCTAACAAAACTGGACAAATGTCCCTGAGATATTAATCTCTCAATATCTGCTTTCAGATGACGACAGTCATTTGTATAATGACCATAGTCCTTGTGGAATCGGCAATACTTTTCTCGATCCTGCTGCTCTCCGGGTTTCAAAAGAATTTTAGGCGGCCACTTCAAGATATTTTTTCTTTTGATGATATTTAAAATATCAGCCCGAGGAACATTCAATGGAGTATACTCACTTTTACCGGGAGACCTCTGGATCCAAGCCTGAGATTTTCCAACCCGATCACGGACATTTTTCTTTGGCTTCTGCTTTTGATCAGGAGCCTTCTGTTCCTTATTGGAGACTTTATTATCTCCTTGGCGCGCATCTAGAATCTCCATGACTTTAGCCTGCTTCTGGCATCTCTGTACCAACTCAGCATAAGTCGCAGGCATATCCTGTAGTAATAACTCCAGGAGTTTCCGATTAGTGAGTCCCGTGAATAGAGCAGTTTTGGCTACTTGCTCATCCAAATTTTCTATCTCCATCGTTACTTTGTTGAATCTTTTCAGAAACTCTCTAATTGATTCGTTCTTTCCTTGTCTGATAGTAAACAAGGTTTCTTCCGTTTTCTTGACCTGTATTCCACTCTGGAATCGCCCTATGAATTTGCGGGCCAATTCATCAAAGTTTATGATCCTTCCAGAGGGGAGGTTTGAAAACCACTTTTGTCTTTGCTCCGCTTAGAGATGAACCAAAAACCCTGCATAAAATTTCATCAGAATTACCTGAAACTGCCATGGTCTATTGGTAATAGCCAATGTGAGCTATTGGATCTCCGGAGCCATCGAATGTAGAAAAGGTAGGCAAGCGGAAGTTATGGGGAAACTGATATCCCGCAATTGGCTCGGCAAAGGGGGTCTTCCGAATGACTGAGTAAATATCCTCAGCTATCCTGCCCTTAGCCAACTGCCCTAATTTCTCATTGATGTTGGCCAACTCTTGACCAATCTGGGTCGGGTGATCTTCAGCAATATGATCACGACCTCGATTAACACGATCATCCGGTGCTATCCGATCATCACGAACAGCCCGTCCTTCCCGAACATTCCGCTCGTCGCGAACGGTTCTTCTGACAGTTGGTGAGTGAGTTCTTACCCCTGTATCCAACCTTGTATTTGAATCAGTTGTACTCTCTTGCGGTCTGTCGAACCGATCGTCTCACCTAGGTTGATCGTCAATCCTCCTAGGTCCTCGGTCTCCTTCATGAAAATTCTGACCGATATTCCGGTCTTCAGCCAATCTTTGATCACGTGGTAACGTACGTCTCCCTGAATCACGTTGATCAGGTTCTTGTGGTAAAACCACTCGTCTGGTGAGCAGGCGGAGTGCTTGGCTCACCACCAAAAGTTGAATCTTTACCTGATCCAATTGATCTTGGAATGTATCAGGAGGATCACGTCCTCTCTGACCATCATCTACCTCGATAGGATTTTGGCTTCCTTGGGGAATATCTGGATTATTCGCTCCAGGGATCTGAACACCGGAATTGTGCTGTGCAGTGGCTGCTGATCTAGTCACCATGGCTTTTCAAGTCGTTTCCCACAGACGGCGCCAAATGATGCGTCCAAAATCTGCTCAGCCCTTAGATCTCCTTGAGATGACCTGCAAAACGAAAGCGTCAGATGTGGCCTGACCGCTGGGGTCGGGAGTCCACCTCCGAAGGCTAAGTCAGTTGATGAACTTAATCACAAACGGCTCTGTTAGAAGCACAGAGCTAAGGAATGAAGAACTGGGAAAGGTGATCTAGATCGGAAGCCGCTGATAGTTTAAGTCTATCAGTATGTATCTGAACCTGGGTCTCAGATTGTATCTTTTTTCGATCCCCTCACCTCGTATGTTAGTGAGGTTTATATAGAGTGTACCTTCGAATCTCCTTCGTTGGATGTTCTTGAGCCTTCTTCGGGTAGTCGTTGGATCTTAACAGTTAGATCCGTTGAGCAATAGACTTCTACTAGTTTGGACTAGTAGAGGACTCTTGAGAAACGCTTTAGGTTATGCGATGATTATCCCTTCGATAATGATTAGCCACAACCGTCAATTCAAGTCTGCCATCATTAGGGTAATTACCCTAATCCATAAGTAGGATTAGGGCGCGCTTGTAGCTGAATAAGTTTTCTTCTTCAGCAAGCCATCTTCTGGATCCGGTTCGCTCGGGAGCGAGTCGGTTCCCTCTGTCTCGACCGAGGGTCAAGGGTCAAGGGTCAAACCAGGTATGAACCCGGTCTGATCATAATTTCTCCATATCAGAAACATACTAAATTACGTTCATTTCAAATGAAATAACAAGTTATAGTGAACACAAAACATCCTTTCAATGAAGCTTTATCAAGATCAGGATCTAAAAAGATAGATTTGTACAGGTGAAGAAAATATCTCCATGTAAATTTTTTCCCCCTCAACCCTAGAGGTCTCACTGCTCATATACGATTGCTCCATTCACAAGATAGAAAAAGGTGCCACTGGGACTTTGAACCACCATGAACAAAAGTAGATTGAATTGGGATGCAGTGGGATAATGTAGAGCAAACTGGTATACGTTAATTCAGAAGATGCCAAAAGAATAGTTTAAATTTAGGATGAATATTTAACTTCCAAAAAAATTTCACCCTGAAGTAAATTCATTGCTCATAGAATTATGCTTTAATAAGAAAAGTGTTTGGCCAACAAGTGTAGAGAAAATATGAGATAACGGATTTCCAATAATTATAAGAAGGGTACAATGAGATGGAAGAGACTAATTTAGCCACAGTTGGACTAAAGGGGGAGTAAATCTCTAAAATTAGGGCATGTCTAGTTCCAACCATGTCTGCGACACTGACACCCTATGGTTGAAGATGGCAATCGGTCACACCAATCTTTTGATCTGGGGTGTAGTAGACCCAAGGGTCAAACTAGAAAGAGGTGTTCTTGCCATCCCCCACACATCTAAGCACCATTATTGTGAGCAAATTTAGTATAGAACATAAGCTTTTCCAAGTTTTAGAACTACATTTTCTAGCAACCTTGGATCAAACAAGGAAGAAGATGGAAAATATTTTGCTCATAGAATTTGGCACCGTAGCGCAGATGGATTTGTCACCAGCCCCCATGTAGCAACAGAGCTCTGTTGAACTCCTCCATCTTCTTGAAACCCAAACCGCCCAGTCTTTTAGGTAGATAGCATTTGTCCCCCACAATAAGGGTCAATTTCTTGCCTTCTTGTGAAACAAATTGGGTCCTTCTGTAGGCAAGTAACCTTTGGAAAAGCCAAATGGTTCATATGTTGTAGCAGAAGAGATTGAATCACAAATTGAACAAGAACTCCCCTTCCTACAAAGGATAGGGATCTAGATTTACAAACATAGAGTTTCCTACACATATTATTAAGTAGGGGTTGAAAGTCTCTAGACCTAGCCCTAGAGAAGAACAAGGGTGTTCCTAAATAGACAACATTCTACTACATTTCCCTAAACCATAGAATTCTAAGAACCCTTTGTTTGTCCTCTATAGACACATTTCTGTTGAAAAAAGCCTGACTTTTCTCAAGATTAATAACCTCGTGAGTTAGACTAGAGAACAAATCAATTACAACTTTAATAGCCAACGTATAATCACAGGTGGCACGACAGAAAAGGAAGGAGTCATCAATAAAGAACAGATGGGCTACCTCTAGAGCTTGCTTAGCAACCTGGATCCCTTTGAACATGTTTACTCATGTACTTTACCAAGAGTCTGCAAAAGACCTCCATGACTAGAAGGAATATGTAAGGGCTAAGAGGGCATCTTTGCCTACGGCCGTGGTCCCAAAGAACCTTGATAAGGCAATCCATTAAGCTTGGTGGAGAAAGATGCAGTGGAGATAAGATGCTCAACTAGGCTATAACACTTTGGGTTGAAACCTAAAAAAAACATTACCCAAAGGATGATTTCCCATTCAACGTTGTCATAGGCCTTAGACATATCTAACTTTAAATCAACATAGCCACACTTAGCACAAGGTGAGTTCACACGTAATGAAAAATCTCATGTAAAATATAAATATTATCAATGACTCACTTAGATGGCACAAAAGCGCCTTGCAAGGGAGAGATAATACCCGACAAGAATGGTTTAAGCCATAAAGTAAGCAATTTTGCAATGATTTTATAAGCTACATTACATACACTTATGAGTCTGAAATCCTGTACACAAACTGCATAATTTTTCTTGGGAATGAAACATAAAAGAGTGTGAGTGATGCCAAAAGGGAGAGAGCCGATTCCAAAAAAATTCTTCACAAAAACATTGAGATCATTATAGATAGCATTCCAGAACTTTGGGGAAAAAATGGCTTGAAACCCATCTAAACCAGGGGCTTTACAAGCCCATAGGGAAAACAATACCCTTCAGAAATGTGCTTATGTCTAGAATTCTGAGACCAAAATAACTCTTCAGCAACGTAAATCTAAGACAAGCTATTTTTTCTGCATTGTAAGCACTCCAATTGGGGGTAGGGTATTCACAGATAGCTTTAGGTTCAGATTCAATTTGCATACATAGATTATTAATATTACCAAAACATTCATGATTCCATTTGCAAAGAAAATGATAAAGATTTCTAACTTCCCTTCCAGGCCATACTCAACATAAGGAATTCATGAAAAAGTTACTACCTTAAAGAACTCTAGGTAGAGAAGCCAAGCTGCTTGATAGTGGTAGAGTTTCTTTCCTATCATAAAATTAGGGTTAGTTTCTACGAGTAGAGAATTATGGTCAAACTCAATGGCTAGAAGGTAGGATAGGGATGATTTAGGAAAGAGACAGAGGGTATCATACCCCAGAAACAATTTATCCAAATGTTCACACACTAAATGAGGGGGGAGGTTTCTTATTAGATCAGGTGAAATTCTTACCAGGGCAAAGCAGTTCCAACGAGGTTGAAATCAAACAAACATTCAAGGAATGAGGTAAAGCAGCGGAAGGGCGAAAGGGGCTTCCAATTTTTTCTCAAGCATAGCAGATTTATAGAGTCTCTACGCAAAAAGAATGGAAGAGGGGAGAGAAAGGAGGGAATGCAAAGAAAACGATGCATCTTTCCCTGGGACCATACGAGGGCGGCCACAAACAAACACAAAGATCTATTCAAAATGTAAGTCATAGGATTTTACAGCAATGAAAGAAAACTGGTGAGAAATAACTGAGAATTTAATATAAGACTTTGCAAGGACCAAAGCCCCCCAGACCCTTTACTGCTTGAACTAACACACTCAAACACAGAGACCAATCCAAAAAAAGTGTGATTTATAAAAACCATAAGATTAGAGTGAAAGGCACACTTAGTTTCACATAGAAAGAGGACATCAAGATCATTGCGTTTGATTACCTTTCACATCCTACATACTGTAAATTTTCTTTTTTGAACCCCAGACATTCCATACAAGAGACTTCATGAAGGGTAAAAATGAAACATGCCAAAAAGCCTTGCCTTCAAGAATCAACGAACGGGGACAAAAAGCACAAACATAGGGACATAAGCACAAATAGAAACTCACAATTCCAGAGAAACAAGAAGCAGGAACATAAACAAAGGAGCACGCAAATAAGAGATAACGCGTTAGAAGCATAAAAACACTACATAGAAAGCCCAAACAATCTAGAATAAGCATAGACTAGGATAAAGACAGAGATGATATGAAATTTAAACCACCAGGAAGGAAGTTTAGAAAAAACTAGCTCAGATAAAGACACAAAAAAGATCAAGAAAAGTACCATTTTTCTAGAGAGCAGTGAGCTAGTGAGGAAATTTATTTGAATTGATTAAGGAAGTGGGCTCAATTTGGGGGGTCAAGATTGGTGATAGAAGTGATGAGAGCCCTAGGATTGGCCTTAGATTGAGCGTTGATGGGGTGTGTGTCGAGTGAGCGTCAGGTGGTGGTAGTGGGTAGGGTTTCCTGAGTCTCATAAGAGAGATCAACAACCGGCTGAATGAGTCAGGTTGATTCGGCCAAGGGGTTAGAGGAAACGTCAGAATCGTGGGGGCTGGAGAGGAAGCCTCGGTTTGGAAGTGTGGGACTCAATAGGTGGTGTGCGGGAGTAAGAGTCAGCAAGAGAAACCCTAGGAGGGGAGTTCGGCCTAGGTGGGTTCTCAAGAGAGGTGGTGGTCCTAAAATTGTGGGAAGTGGTTGGGTTGGTGTGGGGTTTACCTCACCGGTAGAGAAAGGAAAACACCTTTCATCAAACCCAACATGGCAAGAATAATAATTTTGCTAATACTAGGGTCAAACCAATTATATCTTCGGTGGCGGGAACTATATCCGATAAAAATATGTAATGCATACCTAAATTCCAACTTGTGTTTATCATATGATATCAAGCAAGGATAGCATGCACATCCAAAATTCCTCAAAGAATCATAATCAGGCCTTACTTTGAACAATTTCAAATAGGGAGAAACATTTTAGAACTTTGGTGGGTAATCTATTTATTAAAAACAAAGCAGTTTCAAAGGCATGCACCCAAATTTTTTTAGGACAAAGTCTCTACGAATGTCAATGACAACGCTTAACAGCCCCATTTTGTTCAAGTGTGTAAGGGTAAGAAAGTCTATGTTCAATTCCATTTTCTTAAAGGAAGGTAGAGACAATCCTATTCTTCTTCCCAGTCACTATGAAAACGTTTAATATATCTAGAAAATAGGTTCTCAACAAGCAACTTGAACCTTTTAAAAATTTCAACAACTTTAGATTTGATAGTCATAGGATAAAATTATGTATACTTGCTGAAATCATCCACATAAATAACATAGTAGTGATAGCCACCAATAGATTCAATAGGCGGAGGTCCCCACACATCTAAAAAACTAAGTCCAAGGGTCCATAAGAATTAGAATTAGAAGGGTGAAAGTGAAGTTTGTGACTTTTCCTTTCTGATAAGCATCACATAGAAAACAAAATTTTCTGATAAATCAAAACTTGAAATCAAACTTTTAATGACTTTAGAGTTAGAATGCCTTAAACACGAATGCCAATTCAAAAAAGATGTCTTTTCTCCAACCAATGCTTTGGGAGATGTCACACCCCACCGCCCGACAACCCGTGGGTGTGATCCATGCCATGAGATCCATAGTAACACTGTTAGTAATAATAAATACATAATCATGAGCAAAGAACAATTTAAACATTAATATTAGGGGTAAAGAGTTCCAAAATCCAATAAAGCACTAAATGAAATTGAAGGAATAATAAAAAGAATGTATCAGCGAAAGCCAAAAAAAAGGAAAATATCATAGTTAAGTATTGTTCTTGTTTTCTCAGGACTAACACTATCTTCCTCTAATTTCTCAATAAATGGGGTCATAATCGACTAATCCAAGTGATGAACTACCTGGACCCTCTTCCTGTCAATAGGTGCCATAAGAGCACTTCATACACCTGTAGGAAGCTTCGTGTTGTGCAGCACCAACTCCCATTGATGTATCCACAAGGTCTTCATTGGAGTTCTCCCAGTCATACAGAACTTTTCATGTTTCTTTATAGTCATCTGAAGAAAAACAGAAATAATCCAAAAAAATGAGTTCTAACGAACTCAACAAGGCAACAATCTCATATATGCTTCGATATCACAATCACATGATATGTAATGATGGAACAATGATCTGCAAAAATATGGATGCACCTAATAGCTAACTATATAAGTCTTTATTCAAGCAGACATGCTTCAAGTTATGACACCAGCCCTCCTCTGGGTAGGTCTTGTCACTCTGATCCCTCACGGACTGGCTACCTCTGTTGGGAAGCCGGGCAAGGGGGTATAGTCCTCGTCAATCAACCATGGTTGGGGTTTAGATCAACACTCTCTCACCACGGCCATTGGCATGAGTATTGGAGCATGTTGGGGATTTTAGCCCAATGCAAGGTCCTATGGTAACATACTAAATGTGGTCTAAATACCAACCCTATGGCACCAACCAACTCGGTTTAGTATCCTTTCCACCTAGAAATGAGAATCCTCAAGGAGTGATTACCTCTATTGAACTCCATTCCCTAACCCTATAGTCATCCCCATATTGTTGGGGTGGATGCTCTCATGTCTCCTCACGACACCCAAGCCGTCTCTTTGACGCCCATGATCTCAACTCTAACATATGCAAATCTATCATTGCATGACCAACAATGGACCACTGAATCTCCGCACGGACTGGCTACCGTTGTTGGATGAAACAGAGTCATGTCATTGTCATCACGGGTCATTCAGCTTCAATAACCCTACCGAAAGGTAGTAGCATGTGGGAGTACCTAACTATGCACTCTAGACCTCCTGGATATGTAGGACAACAAATATGAAAGTTCTAAGGGTATCAAGAGGATAGTGTCCCATACCACAACCCCTAATATTCCAAGCTAGGAGTACCCAGCATGGATAACCCTTAGTCATAGTCACTCACACAACACATCATCCACATAAACAAAATGATGCAATGCTTCAATCAATACTCATGATAATAAACTGATATTTAGACATGTACAACAGTAACCACACCAGGTAATAAAAGTTTGATCATGCTTAGAAAAGAAATCAAATCATCATATCATAAATTCAGTCATACATGCAATTGCAGCCTTACCTGTCTTAGCGGAAATATTACGGAAAAGCATATCAAATCTCTCAAATAACCATTCCAACAGACCTCAAAGATCACCTAGATTAGGATTAAGAAGTTTCATCAATGTCTGGGATCCAAACAGAGTGAAAACAAAATCAATAGAGCCTCTAGAAGTAGGCCGGTTTCTAAGGTAGTTGGTTGGGTCAATTCACCGCCTTAAGTGACCGCTCCATTCTTGAATAGAATTCCAAGTCTGAAATTCAGACTTTTGATTACCCATCCTTGATCTGATTTTGGGTTGATCTAAATCCGAATTTCATCCCTAGGACTCCAAAGAGGTCACCACACATCAGATCACAAAAGAAGAATGATTTGAATCCACATCATCTTCTTCGACAAGATCAGCCCTTGATTCGGATATAAAAATCCATCTCTTGGCATGATCCAATCGAGATTATCGATGGAAAAGATCTAATCACTCCAACTCACCACTACATGATTTTAGAGGGAGAAACTACTCTCTAACAATATAAAATACACGTGGAGTAAGAGAGTGCTTAACTAACCTCTAAAAGATCTGAAAGTCAAAGCAAGATCCAAGCTTTCTTTGCAAATCGAGAGTTCTTCACCACCAACCACATGTACACAACCTTTACTCAATCCACAACAGCCTCCATGAATATAATAATGCAAAATTAGGTCGTGGATGGCTATTTATAAGGTGTTAGGGGCAAAACAGGGTTTAAATCCCGCAGTCCAACCAGTCGAGCACTTGGGCCGGTTGGGTAGCCAATCAACTGCCTCAAGCAATAGCCCCATATTACTTTTCAATACTTGGGTGTTTTGCTCTCCTAGTTGATCCCTTTACGCCATGTCAACTTAAACCAACACGTGGAGGGCTCTTACCTTATTCACAAGCTTCTTCCAACTCAGCCCGTCACAATCCATCCTTAACATTGCCTTAAAGGAGACATCTCCCCATCGTACGATCTGTCACATAAAAGATATTAGGGTGAAGTTCAAACATAACGTTGTTGTCCCTTGTGAAATGTGCGATAATAAATTGTTGCAAATAGAGGGCATATAAATAATTGAATTTAGATATATCAGAGAGGAATTTGTACCAATAGAGATGTTATCAGTCTTACTAGTAGGCAAAACACAATCTGATCCAATGAGGGTTGAGCAACATGAAGGATGTCAAGAGCATTGATAATGTGGTGAGTCGCTCAAGAATCAAAGTACCAATATTTTCTAGAATAGAAGCACTAGAAATTTCAGAAATATTCATAGAAGGATGTGTTTTTTTGGTACCTTGATTTGCATGGTTGAAGTGTTGATAACAGTCATTGGCTTTATGGCCAAGACAATTATAGATCTAACAGATGATTCTTGATCTAGTGCCACCAAACTGAAAAAGTGACTAAGCTGAATGAGAGGGACAATTAGAAGGGAAGTGTCCGCGACCAAATCTACCCCTTTGAGAAAAAACGTTCTATAGGGCTGTCTTGGAGGTTGAATTCCAAGAGGTTGGCTACCAGCCAGATTTGCCATAGGCTGAGATGCATCAGCACTAGACAGTTTATCTTTCAAACGAATTTCTTGAGTTAATAACATACCTCGTAATTCACCATATAAGATGGGGGAATATCGATTGAAGATTATTCAACTCCCAAACCATTCAAAACATGGAGACACAGTTCTTCATGCGGTCTCCCGCGGTTGCAAGCTAATTAGAAATAGTCTTGATTCGAAGGAGCTAATCATGGATACTGTTGTTACCTCTTTTAACATTTTAAATCTAAAGGTGAAGTTGCATAATGTGACCGGTGAGGAAGCATAGTAGATTCACTTAAGCTACAACCATACATCTCGAGGTGTAGTGGATCCAACAATTTGAGCATGAACAAATTCAGTGAAGAAAGCAATAAGCCAACACATCAATAGTTGATCCTGGAAATTCCACTTTTGGTAGTCAGGTTTTGTCTTGAAAGTTGCAACATTGTTATTATCAATGATGGTAGAGGGTGGGAAAAGAGAAGATCCATCCACAATATCATAAAGATCATATGTTTCTAGAAGAGGCACAATCTGAGACCTCCGCAGTAGGTAATTCGTTTCATTCAACTTGATTGTGAAAAAAATGCAAAACAATTGGGTGGGAACATGAAGCTTTGAAGCCATATTAAAAGCATGGGATATAGAGAGAGGGTTTATGTGGCCCTTTTTTACTTTGCAACCTACGGCCATGAGAATGATAATTGCACTTTGTTCGTTCTTTGATTGCATTACATCTTACGTATATAGGTCAGAGACCTTATTCACCACAAGTCTAGGACTTTTATACTCTAGAGTTCTATTTCCACAAGTATAGCTAGGTACTAGGGTTTTATGTTGCCTGTGTCTCTTGTGTGTTTCAGATGAGGTACAACTCTAAGTGTATTTTAGTTGTTGGGATAATGCAAACTTCTGAAGACCTTGAGGTGTTTGAGATAATGTTAACCTCTGAAAGTCCAGCTGTTTTGAGATAATGTATGCTTCTATGTTTTGGATAAGGTAAAACATTGAATGCTATCTATTGTTGAGGAATAGGCCAAGATTGTATGTTGTCTTCCAAAAATACCCTTGATGACTGGAGATGAAGTAGTGGCTAGGCAACCCTAGGTTCGGCCAAGGTTGTTAGGGAATTGCCAAAAATATCCTTAAAACAAAGATATCAGACACCTCCATTTTGTGAACTTTTTCAATTAAATTCTATTGTTACTGTTAATATTTTTTTATTTTTTTGAAAACCCAAAACTACTCTTAAATAAGAGGTTGTTTTGGTAACCGCAAATTAACCTCAATTACAATTGTAGTTAAAACTCTAAGTTACACTCAATTAGTATTGTTATAAAAATCCCAAAATAGCTTCAACTACCTTAGTAGTTAAAAGCTAATTACCCTAAATTAATTAAAACTCCAAAATAAAGTTAATTGATGTTAATTTAGGGTTTTAACTACTAAAGTAATTGAGGGCATTTTGAGTTAACAATAATATTAAGAGCTTTTACACGGCACCTACTATTATTGGGATGAAACTAATGTCCACCCACCATTATGGGCTAAATTACATGACCACAACTTTCAAAATTACAAGTTATCCACAGATAGGATTTTCTTTTAAGTGGGTTGTAAAATGACCTAAATGCCCTTTGGACAATAAAATGACTTAATTACCCATATTTAATACCCTCTTATACCTGACCCTTAGGTGTGTCACCCATCTTCTTCCTATCCCGGGATGGAAACCACTCGCCTTTACCGGAAACCACCATACCCCCTCCTCGCCAACGAGTGCCAACCCCCATTTAATTAACCCCCCCCTCCCCCAATTTCTCTCTATCTCTCTGATGCTTCTTCTTCTTCTTCTTCTTCTTCTTCTTTCTCTGTTGCCTTTGAATACGTCTACAGTTGGAAGATCGGAAATTTGTTTCAAATGAATGTCTTAAATGAAACAAACTCATGGATCAGAAATAATGTCAAGCTGAATTTTTTTTGACATACATACTACAGGCTAACCACAAGTAGCAACAATTAAGTTCATATAAGAAAAATACAAATACAAGAATTTCTTGATTACTCAGTGCTCTTTTTCAAATTCTCCACCTTTGTGGAGTGGCATTGATTATTAAACCTTGCTCCATGAGCTAGGGTTTCTTTCTCCAGATGACGAAAAAAGGGTCTTCAGTTTTTTGCTTGGTAACAGCATGATAAGAAAAACTAACAACCAACCGGGTCGAATCACGATCGGTTCAATCACCCTGGTCGAGACCGTTTCAAGAGTTAAAAACAAAAGTATCTTAAAGCATGAAGAAACTTGATGCTTAAGGAAAGAGACGTGATCCCGTCACGTCTCCCGTCAAGTTTAGGATAAACAAATCGTGCCTCACATGAAAACCATAACTGACTCAGATTGAAGGAGGAAAACCCTACAATCGGATGACTACATATGGGACTTGTAAATAAATCCAACGGTAAAAAATAGGAGGTAAACCTTATATAAACTAAAGCACAGCACAAAGGAAAGGTAATTGAATTGTTTCCCTCCACTCTCATCTTTCAATTAAGCTCTGTAACTCACTGGAGTTCTGTAGTGATTCACTTATTGACTTAACCTTTGGAGGTGGCTTCCCAACCGCTAAGTCGGCCCACATTTGACATTGTTTTGCAGGAACCTGAGGGTTTATCAATTTTTGGACGCATCACATCATAGTGTAGGTGTAGAACAAAGAGTAGATCGAGTAATAAGCACAAGATAAAATGTTATCATGCTTACATTAAATATGACGCTATCACTTGACCTCAAATTAAAATTTCTAGGCCAAAGATACAGGACCAAAATATCATATACAATTCAAAGAACTAAAGCAATTATGATCAAATGGACCATGACCGTAACAGTCACATCAACCCTAAAAGGGGAGGAAAAAACTACATTCTTGAAGTGTAACAATTTAATTGAAGTTGCAAGGCATAGAATTAGAAACCTTATTGCATTGCAATCAAAAAAAGAAATGCAAAGGTAAACAAGAAGAATAAATATTTAACTAATCGCAAAGGGAATAATACTTCAACGGATTTGGGGAAACTTGCTGATGGTAACATTGCCATCGGGGCTTGAAAGCATTTTGTCCAAGCCTTTAGCGCCAAGTGAGGTGCGGGGAATCCGAGTGACGGCTTTGCTGGCCAAAATGTTAGCCTTTTGTGCATCTAAGCCTCTCAATCTAAGGAGATGGGGGATTGAGAGAGAGAGAGAGAGAGAGAGAGAGAGAGAGAGAGAGAGAGAGAGAGAGAGAGAGATGGGGTTAATTAAATGGGGGTGCATCGTGGCGCAAGGAGGGGGTGTGGTGGTTTCTGGTAGAGGTGAGCGGTTTCCAGCAAGGGATAGGAAGAAGATGGTGAAGGAAGCACCTAAGGGTTGGGTATGGGAGGGTATTAAATAAGGGCAATTAAGTCATTTTACTGCCCACTTAGCAAAAAATCTTAATTGAGTCTTATAATTTTGAAAGTGGGTACCATGTAATTTGGACGGTACTTTAGGATTTTAGCCACTATATAAAAAATCGATGATATATCGCTGTATTGGATGAACTTGACACCAAACCCATGGCTGACATTAATTTTGCCAAAAGTTGCCGATACATCATCAACGGTCAATTTCTTGCATATTTTTCGTCTTTTTTTTTTTTTTTTTTTTTTTTCTGTCAAACAAAATTTTCCGCAATTTTTTGTCATTTATATACAAAGTTAGGGCGAAAGGTAAAGTTGATTGACTAAAATATATAAAGTAAGGTGAGGTTGATTGAAAACTTGAAAGGCATAATTAGAAACCAATAAGATTGATTGAAATTATAATTGAAAATCAAATTGTAAAGGTAAGGTTGATTGAAATTATACTTGGAAACAAAGATGTAATTGAAATTATAAAGTATGGTTGACTAAATCTATAAATTTATAATTAGAAATGAAATCATAAGTTAATATTTGTATATCTTTCTCATATAATTACTATTTATTAAAAAAAATTTGACCGAGACCCCTACAAATGTCACTGAAATCAATTGGAAACAAAGATGTAATTGAAATTATGTAAAATTGTTATAAATGGAAATAAAAAAGTAATTGAAATTTTGTAAGGTTGATTGAAATTATAATTGAAAAAAAAATATTAAAATTATAAAGTGAAGTTGGCTAAATCTGTAAATTTATAATTAGAAATCAAATCATAAGATAATATTTATATCTCCTTCTAATTTAATTATTATTTATAGAATAAAAATAAAAAAGAAAAGAAAATTGACCGAAATCCTTGCAAATGTCGCCGAAATTTCAGCGACAATTCAGGTGTCAGTGGTGTCAATAACCACCCCTACACCCGAAATGCGACATTTCGAACCTTGGTTTAACTAATAGGATAATTGAGGATAATTTGGAGTTTAAGTTAAAAAAAGAATTTTAGTTGAGGGCAATTTGGGATTTTAAAATATTATTGAATGCTAAAAGTAGAATTTAACCAAATTTTTTTTGAGAAGGGAGGTGTTCAATATATTTGCGAGGTAATAGGGGAGATAAGTGATGTTTACCCTTAAAATTATTATGGTTTTAGGCATTGATTTAAAATTATCCCATGATAGGATGTGTACTTGCCAATTATACACAGCTGATATTATACACCTATAAAAGGTACTTATTGTATTTCATCAAAATGAATTGACCGGTACAATGAAATACTTGATACAAGACGATGTGTCTCTCAAAATCACCTTACCTATATAATACTCAATACTAATACTTCAAACATTAATTTTATTATTTTTTTCTTAAAAAAAATTATAAAACCATTCTTTGGTATTCAATATAGAAAGTTTTTTTTATTTTTTATTTTATAATCTCTTATTTTTATTGTTATTGGACTGCCTTTCATTTTTCTATAAAAAAATAAAAAAACTGTTTTTCATTTTTGATTGAAAATGGTTGTTAGTATTAGATTTTTTGACTAGGCAAAGAAAAGAATCATAATTGACACCAAAAATAGTTTTGCCCAACAATAAAAAGTGAAAGATAATTAGAAGAGGAAAATCAGGAACATCTTAAGGGCCGTGACATAATAGGATCAACATCCAAGTTTTTCATTATATATACTTTTAAATAAATAACATCAATTTCAATTTCTTTTATGTACTAAAAGAGAAATAATTGTATGTTGTCATCCAGTTCCCCTTTCTTGCTGATATTAATTTTTATCATGTTGAATATATATTCGGTTAAGGTCACTCAAAATTTGACATATGGGATATTGTTTTATTTGCTTTGCTTGCTTGCATTCTATTTGCTCATTATAAACTTTGTTTTCCTTTTTTTCCTTTTTTTCGCTGAAAGAGAAAAAACTACAAGAGAACTTCATTACAGATTTATACATCTCCCTTTGTCTTGGGTTACAATTGATGTCAATCTCCTCCAAGATAGGTAAATGGGTAACAAACTTAAGGTAAATACAGAAAGGAACTAAAGGTAGATGTTGTCACCAAAAGAGACTCAGAATATATCAGCCATGACCTAGTAGGAGATGTGATTGACTGATCCAAAAGCTGGTAGTCTGAAACAACAGAATGAACAGCTAGATGGAGAACTTTAGCCTATTGCAGCCCTTTATAAAGTGCTATAACTGGAATATTATGGACAATTTTTATGAAGAATTCATGCAAAATTGAAAGCATACAAATGAGACCCAAATATTAATCCACTTAATGTTTCTTCCCTGTTAAGAATTCTTCATCCGTTTCATTATATGTATCATTCATCACCTAAATTATTTTATTATTATTAAGTTTTGTTTCAACTATGCAGGTATGAAGGGAAGTTAATACAAGAAGTTGTTAAAACAGTTCGGATTGAATTGCAAAGGAGAAGTTCCATTATTCCTAACAACCTAGTTGGAATTCAATCTCATATTGAAAAGATGCTAAAGCTTTTAGACATAGAATCTAATTGCGAAAGAATTATAGTGGTCCATGGTCTTGGTGGTATTGGAAAAACAACAATTGCTAGAGCTGTTTACAGTAAAGTCTTCAATCATTTTGAAGATCATAGATTCATTGAAGATGTTCGTGACAAGGATCAAAAACATGGGATTGAATATTTGCAAAACCAACTCATCCCTAAACATGAAATTACTAGCAAGTCACAGGGATTTGAATTGATCAAGCGAAACTTCTGTAACAAAAAAGTCCTTATTGTGCTTGACGATGTTAGTGATAGTGATCAAGTAAAGTTTTTGGTTGGAGATGGTAAATCATTTAGTATTGGAAGTAGGGTCATTATCACAAGTAGAAATATGGATATCATAGTTGCCCCAAATCGAAGGACTTATGAACCCGATATAATGGATTCAAATGATTCACTTGTCCTTTTCAGCCACCATGCATTTAGAGCTGACCAACCTCCAACTGATTATTTGGATTTGTCAACAAAGATTGTGAAAACTACTGGAGGACTTCCATTGGCTCTTCAACTTGTAGGCTCATCTTTATATTTACAGAAAAAATCAAAGTGGGAAAACGTGTTAAAGAAATTGCAAAAATTTCCCAATACTGATGTCATGAAAAGCTTGAAAGTAAGTTATGGAGAGTTAGATATTGAGGAGAAACAGATTTTTCTTGATATTGCTTGTCTTTTAATTGGAGAGGATAAAGCCATTGCATGCTATTTTTGGGAAAAGGATGGTTTTTCTGCTCAAGAGGGGCTTGATACACTTTGTGCAAGGTCAATGCTAATAATCAATGAACATAATGAGCTAAAGATGCATGATCAGCTTCGAGATTTTGGAAGGCGTATTGTTTATGAAGAAAACGAAAACGAAGCGGGAAAGCGTTCTCGGATATGGTCTGGAGAGGAAGCCATTGAAGTACTCAATAAACAGATGGTGGGTATTGAATACTTTTTATTATTGTTTGTGAGGAGGTTTGTGAAATACTTTTAGTCTTTCAGGTTAACTTTGTAAAATATACTTAATTGAGGTTGTCATTTTGTAGGGAACAAGTACTGTTAAAGGACTCCATGTTAAACACTATGGATGTCTTCTGATGGGCGAAGGATTTGCTGCAATGACGGAACTAAAGTTACTGCATCTTCATAATGTAGGTTTATTTGGGAACATCACTAATTTTCTTTCAAAGCTAAGATGGCTTAGATGGAAGGCATTCCCTTTTGAAAGTTATCCACTCCCCAATTTCTCTCCAGAACAATTGGTCATTCTTGATCTATCCAGTAGTTGGATTACAGACAAATGGATTGGCTGGAAGCACATTAAGGTTTGGAAGAACATAGCTTTCTACTTCGTTTAATTCGTTAATAGCAAAATCTTGCAGGAAGGGAAGGGAAAAAAATAATAAAAATTCTCTATTTTGTCCTTCTCGAGCTAATTATACTAATTAATACATAAATTCAATTTTGTAGGTGGCTGTCAATCTGAAAGTAATAGATCTCTCGGCTTGTGCTAAATTAACTAGAACTCCTGATGTTTCAGCAAACTTACTGCTGGAGGTATTGATTCTTACTTATTGTTACCAATTGGAGGAGATTGACAAATCCATTTGTTGTCTCAAGAACTTAATCATGTTAGATATGGATCTCTGTTGGGATCTAAAGGATCTGCCGAGTGAAATTTCCCAGTTGACGTCACTCAAAAGGCTCAATTTAAGCGGCTGCGGTCTGGTGAAGCTCCGCAATGAACTTTGTCGGTTGACTTCTCTGGGAAGTCTTGATTTACAAAATTGCAGCTTGGTGCAGCTCCCCAATGAACTTTATCGGTTGTCTTCTCTCCAAAGTCTCAAATTACATGGATGCCACACACTACAAAAGCTGCCGGAGAAATTGGGTTGCATGACCTCCTTGCTGATGCTTAATATAAGTAATTGCGAGCAACTTAAATCGCTTCCAAACCTTCCTTCAAGTCTGAAACACTTAGATGCTTCTGATTGTAAATCATTAACGTCACTCCCAACGCTTTCAAGCCTAAAACATCTCGAAATGTTGAGGCTTGAAAGCTGCAGTAAACTTGGATGGGTTCCAAATCTTCCCCAAGGTCTGTTATGCCTTCATATGCCCAATTGTGCTTCGGTTCGAGGCATCTCAGGTCCTCTTCCATCAAGTTTGACTAGCCTTGATATGAGTTGCTGTGATTCGATTCGAGGCATCTCAGTTCCACTTCCATCGAGTTTGACTAGCCTTGTTATGCACGGTTGCCATTCACTTCGAGATATCTTAGGTCCACTTCCCTCAAGTTTGACTAGACTTCGGGCCAACAGTTGCACGTCATTGGTAACACTATCAAGTACACCAGAAGGCTTGAGGAATTTAGAGGAATTAGATCTTCAAGACTGCAGCAGCCTAGAAGAAATTGAAGGTGTCGACGAGAAGCTGGATTCCCTGGTGGACTTCGGGATTAGGGGCTGTGCAATATTGAAGAAGATACCAAAACTTAGGGGCTCGAAATATCTGAGGACTTTAAAGCTGCTTAGGAATCACTACATATCTGATTTTGAAGGCGAGGGGATGGACTCTCTGGATATGTTGGAATTACGGGACTGCAATTCATTGAGAAAAATACCATATCTGCGAGATTCAAAAACGTTGAGGAAAATAAAGATCGTTGACTGTCCTCTACTGTCCGAGATTGAGCTCCTTGAGTACTATGAATGCTTACAAGAGTTGATAATTGAGGCCACATCATTAGAGAGATTACCTGCTGATCTTTCAAGGATGAAAAAGTTGCGGATATTGAAGATTTTTGACTCTGGTAATTTAACCCACATTCCAGGCCTCAGCAGATTGGAGTCCCTGCGTGTATTGGTGATAGCAGGATGCCCTCTCATTCCAAGACTATCTGATCTGTCCAACAAGTTGAGTAATCTAAAGATCCAAGGCTGCAAGAATCTAACTGAGATTCATGGTCTTGACGGGTTGGAATTCATGGAGGAATTGCATATCAGTGACTGAATCTCTGAAAAGATTACCTGATCTGTCCAATTTAAAAAACTTAAAGCATCTATCGATTGTTGACTTAAAGAATCTAGCCGAGATTCATGGCGTGCATGAACTGGAATTCTTACAGACTCTGGATATTAGTGGGTGCGTGTCCTTGGAAAGATTACCAGATCTCTCAAATTTTCAAAATTTGGAGATGCTATATATCAGATCCTGCGAGAAGCTGACTGAGATTCAAGCTGGTAATGGATTGTTGGAGTCTTTAAAGATCTTGGATATTACAGGGTGTACATCCTTGGTAAGATTACCAAGATCGACACAGTCAAAGAAATTGATCAAGCTAAATGGTTTGTATCTAGAAGATTATGGATCACTAGAGGATTTGTTGGCTGCTGCATCCGCCATGGAATTGTTTTAGACTTGTTGCACCTGTTGACGAAGTATTTGTATAAGGTAATTCTCTCTCAGCTGTTTTTGTTTATTTGCCTTTATGTTTGATTAAGCGTTGAGGCTTTTTAATTCTCATCTTCGATTTCAGTAGCTTCAACATCCTTTGCTTTTGCCTTCTTTTTGTGCGTGGGCATGAATGTATGTAAAGGCCCCTCTATCTCAGTAAAATCTGGCCTTCTGGCCCCTTGTTATCTTAAAAGAAGTCGTTAAAATGTCTTACGGAAAGCAGATCCTTGAAAAGTTTTCGTTTGGAAAAGGACAGGAAAGAGAGACTAGTCAGCGCAAAGCAGCTAGTTGAGCTCTATCTTGATGGCTGTTTTTGTGCCAACTACCCTTCTCCAAGATGTTGCTTGCATTTCAAAAAAAGGAATGCTTAGGTCAGCTCTCTGTTTCTCAGATTTACTGCATTCAACTGCCAATCTGAACCTACTCTAAATGGTTTATCTTATATTCACAAACAGATTTTTGAATAAAATCCCCCGTTTATATATTCATACTCTAGTGTAAAGGTTCCTATTTGTCAAAGTGAGTAAGGAGATCAAACCTAAGACAAAACAGAACCATTACAAACTTATTTCATTACTTTACTTCCTTTTTTATTTTTTAATTTTTTTGGGGTCATCATCAAATCAGTCACAAGGACTTGAGGCCCATAAGATAGGATGGAGAAGGGGAGGGACACAGGTAAGGGAAGGTGTGGAGGGACGGAGATTTGGACCAAAAACTTCTTGGTCTTACTACTGCCTCTACATAGGAAGCTGCCACCACTATGCCAAAAGCACTTCCAATACAAAAAACCTACTACATATCCAAACTAGGACCAAATCAAATTTTAGGGTAGGAAATTTGTCATGTTGCATGGCTCTAGATCCATTAAGTCTTGCATCCCTTGTTTTAGCTTCTGTTTTCATATTTGGTATTGATCACTTCGCCTTTATCTACATCTATACGGTTACTTGTACATTGGTTTTGTTTGGTACTACATACACTGTGACATGGTTCACATGCATTCATGTTTATCACCTATATTGGAAATGGATTGCAATACCCATGTCCATACTGAGAAGTTGTTTTGTGGGAAAAAATGCTTCAGATGATTTGGATTATTAGATATGTCAAATTTTGAGAACGAAATTCCTATAAGGTTAGGGGAATGGTTTTGTCAAATTAAGAGAGAACCAGTATATCTCCAAATTCACATGGATTAATTATCTGAAACATTTTGAATAAGAATTAGAGAAGAGTAGCTCCACCAAATTTGGATCCTTCTAATCTCGTTTGATAGGATAAAAAGTTATCAAAAAACAAATTAATGACCTGAAATTGTATTCCAAACGCTGTATTTGTAAAAATCATGTCTGAAGTTATGTAATGCATTTTAATCTGAACTTCTTATGTTGAGTCTTTAAGCATTCTGTGATAAATCAAGCAAAAAAAATATGAAAAATCGTCAAAGTATAGTTCCTGGAGTTGTCTTTCTACTCGGTGCAAGATTTGAATGAATCAAGACAGTGTAGTTTAGGGAATCTGAAACCTAACTTTTGAGGGATTTTGTATTTTAAACTCTAGCATAACTGATACTAGATTTATATTTATTTGAATCCAGGACATATTCATCAATACATATTTTATGATTTTGGTTTGCAGAATAGGGTAGAATCTATGAACCGGAATTGTGAAATAGATTTCTACTACAAGTTTGTTAAGGTTTGATACATTTAATATGTCCAAGGTTTTAATTGTGGGGTGATATTGGACACTTGAAACCTAACGTACATAGACTGTCGCCACAAGTGAGGGGTTGTGTGCTAGAATTAGGTTTATGCTCTTTCAAGAAGTCTTATATTTGTTACTATGATTACAGTGATGAAAACTTTGATTAAATTCTGCTCTCGTATGCATGCATTGAAACACATGTAGGTTTAAATTTACAAGGATGGTTGTATTTAAACAAGTTATATCCCCTCTATCAAATTCCAGTGTGATCAACTTTATATTTTGATCAAGGAGCTGGTTATGGATGTGAAGGTAAGACTTGACATGTGAATTAAAATTTGTTGGATATGTTCATGTAAGGGGATGGGGGAAGTAGACTACAAACTCACATCCACACACTTTGTTGCATTTGATCATGATGGATGCATAACCCATATAGAAGCATGGCTAAGAGAGACCCGTAACACGTGCTAGTCCCAAACCCTAGTTAATTTACTTTTCTGTTGTTATGAACATGAGTAGAGTGAATTGCTTGAACCTATCGTTTGATGTGAGTGAGAGTATAGACCAAATCTATTGAACCTACTGGTTGATGTGTGCAACATTGTAGACTGAATTCCTAAGTCACCCGTTGATTTACATTAATTGAAGCATTGAACGGACTGTTAAATTGTATTGGGTCGGGTCATAACCCGTACCCAGGTAGTGGGGGTAAGGCGGTGGAAATAAGCCTATAAATTGTGGATCATTGTAAAACCCTAGAATTAATAAAAACTAAAGTAGCTTCCTTTCTCCCGTGGACGTAGGCCTCTGGCCGAACCACGTTATCTCCTCTTTTCTTCCTAAATCTCACATCTTTTTCCTTGATTATACAATTAACATGGTATCAGTTAAGGTTGTAACAACCCCCATATTTCTAACCCGAGATCCGTATTACAGGTCCGAGAACCCGAAGGTCTAGTCAGATAAGTTTGTGGGATGTACGGATAGAAGTCCATGATCCATACCCTGAACCCTTGGATCTGGATCTTTTGTCTGAAGAGCCTGCCTTGCTTGTTGGTTTGACTTCTGAAAGTCATGTGTTGTTCGGAGACGTCCGGAATGAAGGTAAGATCTCCCCCATCTCTTCTTTAGGGCTAGGCAGTACTTGGGTATCAACCCCCTAGCAAAAGCACCCTTGTATGGCAAAATACATGGGGGCGGTTGCTAGTGGCGGTCGATCAGACCAAGCGACCGCCTGGAGCGATCGCCTGGAGCGACCGCCCGGTCTGTTTTAGGGAATTCTGCCCTATTTTGCCCCCTGACTTCTATAAAAGGCAACCCTCATCCAAGTTACGAATATTTTATTCGGGATTGCTAATTTTGGAGGCTAGACGGCTGCGGGGAAGTTCCGAAAGTGGATCTCGAGTGCTGGCAGTGACCTGGAGATCAGGCCTTCCCTTTTTCGGATATTCTGAAGTGAGGTAAGGGTTTCACCCTTCGTCTTTTGTATCCTGTGTCTTTCAATTTAGTGTTAACCTATCCCCTTGTCATTGTGGTTACCCTCTTTAATCAATTGGTAACTCTCTTTCCAATCTACTTGAGATGGATCATCCGAAAATGAAACCCTGTTTTCGTGAAAAGGATAATCCAATCAAGGGGAGAGTTCTGGGTAATCTATTGATGGTAATGGTTAGTTTTCCCTCACCCTTTGGCTTTAGGAGTAGTAGATTTGAGACTTAGGCCATGATTACTCGAATTTTGGATTGAAAACGAGTGATCAGAAGCCTGAGTTTCGAGTTGAAACTCTCTGTTTTTGGGGCGGTCACTAGTGGCGGTCGCTCAACCTAAGCGACCGGCCCAAGCGACCGGCTGGTAAACAGTGACCAAATGACATTTGGTTCTGATTCAAATTGATTCAATTGACTTATATATTATTGTAACCCTGTGTATAGGTATCCATTGTTTGAAAGAAAAGTCTTATAATAGTTAACGAATTCCATTTTACAGACAATTCACTTATATGCAAGTAAGGACTTTCAAACCTATCTTTATGAAAATGCTTAAACATGCTAGTCCAGTATCTGTTAGATATAGCCTTTCATTATATAAATTGTTGTAGTTATGTTTTACTTATTAATCATATTATACTACTGCTGTTTGTTAAAGAAATGGAAAAAGGATCACAGTATTTGAGCTGGAACTTCTAGGCGCGTTATAACGTCGCTTTCCTTAAGACGTAATTCGCCCTCACATCAAGGTGCTATGAGGTACTGTGAACCGTCTCCCAGGATACAAAGAAGCCCAACTTCGAGTTGAATCTCTTGTGTTTTGCTAAGCACTCGCAAAACTCAAGAACAGAGAAGACTTCGGGATTTTCTCTCTTGTCCTGCTGTTGTGAAGCTAGACGTATTTATAGGCATTGAGGTGCCTCTACTGAACAGTTCATGACTCTGTTCGTATGGGTGCACCTCTCTGTAGGGATACGAATGCTGACGTTCAGATATGAGCCGTCGGATCGTTCGGCCGCACGATCTAACGGTCCATATTGAACCATCAAAACGATATTTATGGATCTACTTCCATCGTCATAGATCTACCGTTGATCATAACACACGGTTTAGATCTGATCTCGCTCGAAGCGTGCAAAGTGCTAAGTGCGTGCGCCACAAACTCCCACAGCCCACGCCGCGCGCGCTCGGACGGTATACCGTCCTCACTCATACACTGCACACACACTGGCGTGTCTCATTATTATAAGTTAGAGTTAATAGGTGGTACCTATTAATTAACCTGGATTCCGACACCTCGGTTTCCAATGTGGGACTATATAATAATACACTTTCCTAAAATAAATAAAAGGAAAGTTTTCCGCACTTACAAATCCAATAAAATGAAACATATTTTATTATATTAAAAATAATACAACACTGTTTGTCTTGGTTTCATATCTACTTTGTTGATTTTGAGTATTATGTGTTGATGATGATGAGTTTATGGTTCTGATAGATGAGGTATTTCCTTTTGGGATATCTTAGCTTGGGATATCAGAAGGCTGTGGAATGGGACACATGCCTGCTGATGTCTCCAGAACTGTCATGACTAATTGATGACATTATTAGGATGAGTCTAGATTGCATGGTTAGGTACCCCACATGCTACTACCCTTTCGGTAGGGGAATTGAAACCGAGTGACCCGTGATGACAGTGATGTGATAGTTTTGGTCCACTGTTGGTCATGTAAATGGTAGGGTTGCATATGTTAGGGTTGGGCTCATGGATGTCCAAGGATCGGACCGGGTGTCGTGAGGAATCATGAGAGCATCCGCCCCAATAATATGTGGATGACCATAGGGTTAAGGAGTGGAGTCCAACAGCGGTAGCCAGTCCGTGAGGATTCTTATTCCTAGGTTGCGAAGGATACTGAACCGAGTTGGTTGGTGCCATAGGGGATGTATCTGGACTTCATGTAGACATGTAACCAGTATGACCTTGCATTGGATTAGAAACCCCGACTGCGCCAGTACTCATTACCAATGGTCGTGGTAAGAGAGTGTTGACTTAACCCCCAGCCATGGAAATGAGAGCCAAGTGTGGACTTTCCCTTTTTCCCTGGATCCCTACAGAGTTAACCAGTCCTTGCTGGATCAGAGTGATTAGACCCACCCAGAGGAGGGCTGGTGTATATCTTAAGGCATGTCAGCTGTTAGAGACTTGCATAGTTAGAAATCATAGTATCATTCATACTTTGCATTCATTCATATTGTTTATGTATCTTGGCATTGTTGGATAATTGATGGGTATTATGATTGTTTCTTACTGAGTTCTCCAGAACTCATTCCTTTATTCTTTGTATGTTTATTAGCCTGTACAGAAGAAGGAGTTATATCTGAAGATGGGCTGGTTTCCTATGAAGGAACCATCCCGTATGAAGAGGATGTGGCACCGTCAGTGGGAAATGGAGATAGCCTGTGCGGGAGCTCCTGCGGGTGCATGGAGTGCGCTTATCGCACCTATTGATGGTCAGAGGCGAAAGGTGGTTAGGCAGTTCGCCCAGAGATTAGAGAAGAATTGGAGGACTCCTCACCTTATTAAACTTGAGTCTAAGTTTATGGACTTAGAAAAGGAAACTGGAAAGAAACTGATATAAACTCTTTTGAATTATTTCCGCTGCACTCATATTTGTTTTATTCTTTATTCTTTCATTTGATATTGGAGTATTTGGGACTCCTGTAATACTTTTATTTCAGATATTGATATGTCTTTGCTCTTGATTATCTTTATTTGTCTTAAATATTGTTGATAGACTAGAACCTTGGATCTTGTGACGGATAGCACCCACGGGTTGTCGGGCGGGTAAACGAGACCAGCGGATGGGGTGTGACAAAGGTTCTCGATCCGTCTCTTCCATAGGTGCCGCCAATTTTTTTCTCCCACCGTTGGATTCTTCATTCCGCTGCAAATTTATTTTTTTCTGGTTTCGTTGGAGGCGTCGTTCTTGGCGAAGACATCGTTGGTGATCAAACAGTATTTATTCGATTGGCAGCCACTCTTCTTGTTGATATATTGCACATCATATAAAGACAAAACAACAGGTTTTATTTATTCGATTGGCAGCCATCCTTTACTGCTGATCTATTGCACATCATATACAGCCAAAACGGGAGGTTGCTGATCTATTGCAAAAGCCTATACGGCAAAAAAAAAAAAAAAAAAAAAAAAAAAAAAAAGAAGAAGAAGAGAAAGAAAAAGAGAGGATTATATTTAGTTTGATTTGCAACCATCTTAGTGCACGATGGCTGCCTCTTTGGATGCTTCGACGTCTGCCATTGACTCAAGTGGTTATCATTCACCTTATTATCTTCATCCTTCTGACAATCCGGGTATCACTTTGGTTACTCAAGTCCTCACTGGCGATAATTATCATACTTGGCGACGGGCAATGCGGATGGCTCTTTCTGCCAAGAATAAAGTTGGTTTCATTACTGGCACATTATCTAAACCTTCATCCCCACCTTCCGCGGTCGATGCTTGGATTAGGTGCAATGACATGGTCTTATCTTGATTACTTAATGTTATTTCTCCAGAGATCTTATCTTCAGTGGCTTTTATTGATACGGTCTATGATCTTTGGAATGATTTGGCGGAACGTTTTACTGAAGGGAATGCCACCCGCATATATCACTTGAAATGGACTATTAGTAACCACATTCAAGGTCAGTCTTCTGTTTCAGTTTACTTTAATAAGTTGAAAGCTCTTTGGGATGAGTTGGCTTCACTTTCTATTATTTCACAATGCTCTTGTGGGGCCTTAAGAGAATTGACAACATTACAGCACGCAGAGAAGGTCTTTCAATTCTTAATGGGACTTAATGATAGCTACTCTATTATTAGTAGTCAAATTTTGACCATAGAACCTCTTCCAAATATCAACAAAGTGTTTTCTATGGTTCTTCAAGAAGAGCGACAACACGAATTGCGGATTACTCATTCTGTACCTACTCATCCTGATGCCGCTGCACTTGCCGCTACTCGCAATAATTCTAGCCGTGCGAGTCGTTTTTCTGGCACTCATCGAACAAGACCTAAATGTGATCATTGTGGACGTGAAGGGCACTTGAAGGCTCGCTGTTATAAACTTCATGGTTTTCCTCCTAAAGTGCTAGATTCAGGTTCTTCTTCATCCAGTGTTGCAACTTCTACAGTAGCTCCTAGCTTTAGCCCATCTCTCACTGCCGAACAGTATCAGCAGTTTATGCAATTTGTCAATACTGGAAGCCCTCAACCTTCTGCGAATCTATCTGTTGAGTCTATCTGTTGTTCCTCTATTTCTTCATCTCATTGGATCATTGATACAGGTGCCACCAACCATATAACTCACTCTTTGCATCTTTTAAATAATGTTTTACCTTATGCTTATTCTAAACCTATTCGTCTACCCAATGGTACATCTGTCCCAGTGACTCACAAAGGGACTGCTCACTTATCTTCTTCTATTCACCTTCATGATGTGCTTTATGTTCCTGATTTTCATTATAATTTATTGTCTATCAGCCAACTCACTAAATCTCTACATTGTGTTGTTATTTTCTTTCCTGATTTTTGTGTTTTTCAGGACCTCACCACGAAACGGGTGATTGGGATTGGTGAAAAGCATCCTGGTCTCTACTTTTATCGTGTTCATGGTCATTTTGCTTCATTTGTTTCACAAACTTCACAAAATTTTGACATGTGGCATTGGCGATTAGGGCATCCTTCTCATTTTCCTCACAATTTTTTATCTCAAATTGTTTCTGATGTTACCATTTCACCTCGACATTGTGATATTTGTCCTCTTGCTAAACAATCACGTTTACCTTTTCCAATGCATGTTGAATGGAGTAATTGTCCTTTTTCTCTTTTACATTGTGACATATGGGGTGATTTTTCTATTGCTTCATTTTCTGGTGCTCATTAATTTCTTACTATTGTTGATGATTATTCTCAATGTACTTGGGTTTTTCTTATGCGTCACAAGTCTGAAACTCAATGTCTTCTTAAAAATTTCATTGCCATGGTAAAAACCCAATTTAATTGCCTTGTCAAGAAATTTCGTAGTGATAATGGTCTTGAGTTTCTCTCTCTCTCTCTTCTTACTTTAATGAGTTGGGCATAATTCATGAACGTAGTTGTGTTGCTACTCCTCAACAAAATGGAGTTGCTGAACGTAAACATCGACATATCCTTGAGGTTGCTCGTGCTTTACGTTTTCAAGCACATCTACCTTTAACTTTTTGGGGGGAATGTGTTCAGACTGCAGTTTATCTCATTAATCATCTCCCTACCCCCTTATTAAAGGTGAAAACCCCAAATGAGCTTGTGACTGGTGTTTCACCTAAGTATTCTCATCTTCGTGTTTTTGGTTGTTTATGTTATGCTAAGAATTTAACTCCTCATCAATCTAAGTTTTCTCCACGTGCTATTCCAGGCATTTTTGTTGGGTATCCATATGGGCAAAAGGCATATCGTATTTATAACCCTGTCACTCGTAAGATATTCACTAGTAGGGATGTCATATTTCATGAGACGATATTTCCATACCAGTATGCAACCTTCCCTCAATCCGTTCCTTCTCCCCACACCTCTTCTCCACCTGTCCTTCCTTGTCCTGCAATTGATGATTCAATATCCCGTCCTCCTCCTACCCCACCCCCCTCTTTACTAGAATCACACTCTAATGATCCTAGCGTCCCTCTTCGTCGTAGTACTCGTCCTACTCGCCTTCCTCCTCACCTCCACTACTATTAGTGCAATGTTGCTTCTCTTCCTTCTTGCCCTTATCCTCTCAATAATTACCTCTAGTATTTGGCTTTTTCCCCTACTCACCGTGCTTTCCTTTCTAGTATTTCTAATGATTCTGAACCTCTTCCCTTTGTTGAGGCTTCCCACAATCCCAAATGGTGTGCTGCAATGGCTGATGAGATTAAGGCTCTTGAGCTAAACCATACTTGGAGCTTGCAACCTCTTCCCCCTGGCAAGGTCGCTATCCAGTGTAAATGGGTATACAAAATCAAATATCAAGCTGATGGTTCTACTGAATGCTACAAAGCTCGCTTGATTGCCAAAGGCTTTACTCAAATTGAAGGTGTTGACTACCAAGAAACATTTTCCCCTGTTGCGAAATTAGTCATTGTGCGATGCCTTCTTGCTATTGCTTCAATTAAAGGTTGGCCTCTTTTTCAAATGAATGTTAACAATGCTTTTCTTCAGGGTGATCTAGATGAGGAAGTTTACATGTCTTTGCCACCTGGTTTTTTCCTGAAAGGGGAGAACAATCTGGTTTGTCGTCTTCACAAGTCCATATATGGTTTAAAACAAGCTTCTCGCAATTGGTTCTCCAAGTTCACTTCTGCTCTACAACTTGCTGGATTCAAACAATCATTAGCTGATTATTCTTTGTTTGTATCTTCCAGTGGGTCTAGCATCACTATTGTTTTGGTTTATGTGGATGATATAATTATTACTGGCAACGATCAAGTTGCCATCAATGCTTTGAAATTGTTTCTTCATAGTCGCTTTCATATCAAAGACTTGGGCACTCTCAAATTCTTTCTTGGCATTGAGGTTGCTCGATCAACTAAAGGTATCTTCCTTTCTCAAAGGAAATATACCTTGGAGATGCTTAATGATGCAGGTTTACTTGGATCCAAACCCATCAATTGTCCTATGGAGCTAAACTTAAAATTGAACAGTGAAGATGGCGAACTTCTTTCTACTCCAACAGAATATAGAAGACTTATTGGAAGATTGATTTATCTCACAGTCACTAGACCTGATATTGTTTATGTTGTGCAAGTTCTCAGTCAATTTATGGAGAAACCTAGAAAACCTCACTTGGATGCTGCATTTCGGATTTACGCTATTTAAAATCTTGTCCAGGGAAAGGCATTTTGTTATCTTCTGCTAGCGACTTACACATCAATGCCTATTGTGACTCAGATTGAGCAAGTTGTGCCACTTCTCGTTGTTCTACTACTGGCTATTGTGTTTTCATTGGATCAAGTCCTATCTCTTGGAAGAGTAAAAAGCAGTCAACTGTTTCCAGATCTTCTGCTGAAGCAGAATACAGATCCATGGCCACGACAACCTGTGAATTGACTTGGCTGCGCTATTTACTTAAGGATTTAGGAGTTTTGCATCCAGAACCTATGGATCTATTTTGTGACAATAAAGCGGCTATACACATTGCTGCAAATCCAGTCTTCCATGAGCGAACAAAGAATATTGAGATCGATTGTCATGTGATTCGTGAAAAACTTCAGGCTCGGCAAATTCAAACAATTTATGTTTCTTCTAAGCATCAAGTGGCAGATATTTTTACTAAAGCTTTGAGTCAAGAACAATATCATTTTCTTCTTAGCAAGTTGGGCGTTCATGATGTCCATGCTCCAACTTGAGGGGGAGTGTTAAATTGTATTGGGTCGGGTCATAACCCGTACCCAGGTAGTGGGGGTAAGGCGGTGGAAATAAGCATATAAATTGTGGATCATTGTAAAACCCTAGAATTAATAAAAACTAAAGTAGCTTCCTTTCTCCTGTGGACATAGGCCTCTGGCCGAACCACGTTATCTCCTCTTGTTATTCTTAAATCTCACATCTTTTTCCTTGATTATACAATTAACACGGACTGACCCCAATAGTGGAGACTGGATCCCATTACCCCTTGACTGATGTGACATGAGATGATGAATGAAGAAAGACCCCCAAGGGGCTGATTCCCATAAAAGCATGTTTGCCATAGTTAGACATTATTGTGCACAGTGGCGGACCTATGAAGGGGCCGAGGGGGGCTATGCCCCCCCCCCCGGATTTTTTAAAATTTTATGCATATCCCCTTAATTCCTTTAATTTTTCCAGTTTTTTCTCTTCCCACATGTAAAATGTCACTATTTGGCCCCTCCCAATATCGAGATGATGAGTATAAATGTTATTCCTAATAAAAAAACTAATTCATCAATCCCTATTTATTCTCCCCTCTCTTCTCTCTCATCTTTTCTTCCTATTTATTCTCTTATGTTTCTATAAACGTGGGTTAAAGGAATTAAAAAAATATATATATATTATTAGGTTTTCAAAAATCAAAATGTTATTTCTAATTAGAAACTAATTCTTCAATCCCTATTTATTCTCCTATCTCCTCTCTCTTCTATCCTCTTTTCTTCCTATTTATTCTCTTCCCTTTCTATAAGCGTGGGTTAAGAAAATTTGGAAAAAAATCTACTCCACAATTAGGTATCTTTCTCTTTCTCAATTTATTTATCGTTTCTTTTTTTTTTTTTGTTATTCTTTTTATTTGATTCTATATTCTATGTTTCTTTATTTCTTATGAAATTTTTGTTATTTGATTTTGTATTGTGAATAAAATGTCTATAGTTAGTAGGTAACTAACTACCATTGATTTGCATCTCTTACCTAAAAATTTTTTTGTTTACATCTCCTACCAAAGAAAATTTTGGCTTGCATCTAACTTTTTAGGGTTGAAGTCATGTGTATATATTTTTTTTATATTGTTGCTTTAATTTTACCTATATTTTGTTGAAAAAAAATATCATTATCAATAATTTACCCTTTTTTTCAAATATGTGTGGGCCCCACAAAATATATGTGGTCTATTCTTTAATTTAATAAAATAGTTTAGAGGTGGGACCCCAAATGGGCCTTATAAGAACCCACACAATATGTGTGGCAAAAAAACATTAGTGTTTCTTCAACAGGAAGGTTATCTGGTTTTCATTCTTCAGCCCCCCATTATTGCATCCTGGGTCCGCCCCTAATTGTGCATATATTGTAATGGCATCTAGGTTGCAACTTGCTCATGCCTTTGGATGTGTTTGTGCCTCTGAGAACTCACCTCGTGGTTGTTCTTTCTTTTTAGATGATGGTATAGGTGTAGCAGTCCCTGTGCATGTTACTCAGGATTGCAGAGTGGATGGTGGTACTGTAGCTGCCGAACAGTTGGATGCTGACCATGGTGTGTGCTTGTTACCAATGCTCATATGAAATTCATCTAGTGGACTAGGAGTTTGACAGTATATTAAGATAGCATTAATTATAAATTCTGTGCTATTTACGTTTGGATTATGTTATCTTGTTTCATTTTGGAACTAATATGGGATTGGTAATTAGTTACCATTGGAACTCCTTAATTATTTGATATTTCAAGTTGTTCAAATCCTCAAGACTCTTACCTGTTATTTGTGTCGCGAATGAGATGTATGGTTATGGTACAACATTTGTGATACAGTGGGGGTATTCAACATCATTTACACAGCCCACTCGGGTGGGGCTTGACAGTGATCAATTATTCAAACCTTATTTGTTCAATTATTCAGATGATTCAGCTTAGTCATGATAAGAAGTTTGGTGGTACCTTCTCCTGTATGCTGCCTCAACTCTGTGTCTGATTTCCACATTTCTTTAAATCATCTTCTTTTACATGAATGAATTGCATTGCCTTCTATTTTTTATTTATTTATTTCTATTTCCAAGAATGTAGTACTCTTTGAACAGTTTGACCAAGAAGTGTTTCTGTTTGTTTTAATATCAGGATTCTGTTGCGGTTGTTTTCCTTTTCTCTGCCCGTATTCCATGAGGCATATTGCTGTTTTGTACCTATATCTGTATAACAATTCACATTATATGGAGTATAAACTCTTAACTTTATGATGCTGCATTTATCTGTTTCCTTTTCTTGGTGTTTCGTTCTTATGACTGGTAATTGTAGTACAAAATATGGTCCCTCATTTCATCTTACTTTTATTGAACATGGTGTCTGAGCCATAATTTTAGATCCTACCAAGCAAAATGGTGAAATGGGTTTTTGTTTGGTTTCCCATTGCATGAATTAGGGTACAACAAACTTGGTTTTAATCGTTCATCGTTCAAATCTCCCCACCCGAATGGTGAACTGTGCTAACTACTAATTTGGTTGTTAATAATTTTTCATGGTTTCTCTCTTAACTTAAAAACTTCTTTTAACTTTTTTTTTTTTTCCTTTTCCTTTGTTTACTAGCTATTTACTTTGACGATGTTGCATTACACACTAGACGGTAAAAATGAACAAAGGGTAAAGAAGATGGGAAGAAGCACATCATAGAAGAATAAGAAGGGATTCATAACCTTTCTTTAACCCCCCCTGGCTGGGTTTCTTCTTCTTCTGTTAGAAAGAGTCTTTGGAATGTTAACTATATAGACGGCATAGTTATCAAGGCATCAAGGCAACACAGTATTAGAGACTGTCTGAAAAATCAATGCAATACCAACCAGGTGGCAACACACCAGAAGACTTGGCTGCATCATGATAAATATGCTAGAAGAACATGGTCTTTGTCACAGTATCAACTATTGAACTAAGAAAACAGAACCAAGAAGTTAAAGCAGAGACAACTAGATTAGAGAAGAGAAGTCATAGATGGAATAAATTGGCCGGCCGGCCAAGACCCCAATCAATACTATGTAACCACTTAAGATGCAAAAGGACACAAAATTATACTGAACTGTACAGAATTATGCATAACAAATTACGAATACCCAACATACCCCTAGTCTGATTTGAGCATTGGGATGGTATGAATATTTTTCATTATGTTCTGTTCTTTCAGTTGTTACTATTACTACTTTTTGGATGATGGCATCTTGTTTTGGATGTCTACAGTTATTAATTGGAGTGCCCTGCCACATATTCAACTTTTGGGTTTTCATAGGCATTATGTTTCAGGTGACTTATTGTTTACAACATCATCTGTTTCTTTTTCCTTTTATTTATGTATCATTTCAGTTTGATGGGCAAAGAGGTCTGGAACAAACTTTGAGTGTTGTTTTAATGTGAAAGCCAGCCCTTGCCTACCTTCAACTTTCTTGGATGTTAAATGCATCCTCTTGCATGACACCTGGACTTTCTAATACCTGTTGTTTCTTGAACCAGTAAAACAGTATATTTAGAAAGAGGCAAAAATAAAAGGGGGAAAAGGACTTTTCATCTCTCTGTGTGTGTGTCATCCATTATCTTTTCCTGCCTTTCTATCTCTCCTTCTACCTGACCACCAGCTATTAGTAGTGAAAGGAGGCGAGGAATCAGCAATCAACAGTTCAAACTACAGATCTTCTACATTAGAAGATGACCATCAGCGTTGTATCCCTCTTCCTTAATTGATGTGCGTATAGAGTTTAAGGATTATATGAGAACATATGGTCTTACACAGATTTTGCTATAGATTTTTGTAGATCACCTTAAAGGTCATCTCAACCGATCTGGTGACAGCTCATAAACCACAACCTTAAGTTGTAAGTTGTCAGTCCTGGTAAGCAAATTCAACTGTTAACAAGTACCACAGAGTCCAGGTATCACATGATCTAGTGTGCAATCTCTAAGTGTGGTGGGGCTATTCTTTGTCATGCTAAAAGTTATGGGCCTTATGGCCATACAATTGCAAGATCTTCTGATATAGAATCCATGGAACACCAGTGCTCTGAACATAAATAATTATCTCTGCCTAACATTGTTAGTGGCAATAATAATAATCAGATGAGATTTATGTGAACTTTTGTTGTTATTTTGTTATCAGGTTCCTCAGCTCCTCCTCATGAGCTACCTACAAAATAAATTCAGAAATACCATGGTATGGACTTCTTCTCAACTATTTTCATCTAATCTTGCCCTAGCATGTTTGACTTTTGCATACGGGAATTCAGTTGAGACTCTGTAAAGAGCACAATTTCGGTCAAGCTGATGTTCATGCTGTTCAGCATGGGCATCCGATAGTTGTGTGCCTACATTTTGAAACCCCTGAACGAGCAGTGTGCCACCTGTTGGATGTTGCACAACAGCAAAACCACACCAAGAAGAGATTTATTGAGCTTTCATGGGCCTTGCAATTGTCCCATGCGTATTGAAATAAAAATCTTCAACACTGTTTGGGTTGATTTTGAGTGTCATCCAGGTGCAAAAGGTTGGCCATCTATTTAAGGGGATCATTCGAATACTTGGATTACATGAAGAGAGTGGATAGGTTGAAACTGACACAGAATGCATCAATGACATCTATGATACAGGACTTTATGCTAGTTCTATGTGGGGATGGCAGCTGCAGGTCAAACGTAAGCCTGTTTGCCTTGAGCTTCTTGGTAGGGTTTCTTGCAAGCCTTAAAGCTTCGTTACGTCAGTAACGATCCAGAGCTCATGGTGTAGATGGAAGTGGAACATTTTTTGAAATAAATCAACTGGGAAAGAGAGGAAGGTGGGGAGGGGGAGGGGGGGGGGGTTCTGAACCAGTTTCCAGCTTGACCTTACATTTTAGTTATAACCTACCTTCAGAGTACTTCTTGAAAGTTCTTTTATGCATGAAGCTAAATTTGGTTTTGCTGTTGATTCATTGCTAGGTTGGGAACATGGTCTTCTGGTTCTTCTTCAGCATTCTTGGTCAACCAATGTCTGTGCTTCTATATTACCATGCTGTGATGAATCGAATGGAGAGGGTAGGCAAGTGAGCCATTGACAAGTTGTGAGGAAAAAAAGAACAGCAGGATCAGTTTGGAGGTGTTTAAACGTCGCAACACCTTCTTCGGTATAATGACTCGGAGCAGTATTGTTCATTTTCACTAACCCATCTGATTTCATGGTGGTTCATTCTTCATTTCATCGGATCATGGCCCTCACTACTAAGTGCTTATCGGAGGGAAGGCATTTCCAATTCGTTTGATGTAATCCATTCTAGGCCAAGCATGGTACATTGGTAACAATTTTCTATGAAGCTTGGAAGTCTTCATTTGTCCGATCATTTTTGAATCACCTGTAAATATATGGCTGTAGATTTTGTGTTATATTCATTTGTCATACAGTTGATGGACAAATCCTGAAGCTGCACTAATTGATCTGGAGAGAGTGGGGGGCTATATTTCTGTGTTCACAGTAAAGGGGTAAGCCATTTGAGTTTATAAGCCTTGGATATCCAAAGCTATTCGGTGTAAGATTGAAGAGGGAGTAGTTTTGAGTGTGATATTCTCTTCCATTCCCTTTAATATAAATCAAAAGGAATTATATGTCGTATAAGAAAATAACAAGACCTATACACAAGGTGGGTATGAAGATATAAGACCCAAGTACCCAACGGAAATCTTGAATTTAAGTGATGTTATGATAGCAAAAAGATTGACTTTGCAAATCAAGCTTGTGGGTCCACTTCTTCTTGCGGAAGTATTTGGAATCCACCTTAGAGTGGATGCCCTAAGGGCCTGTTTGGTTACATGAATCCAGAGATTTCAAATCTCTAGATTCATGAATCTAAGAGTTATACCCGTTTGGTTGTAAAAATCTCTAGATTCATGAAATCTAGAGATTCACATTTTTACACTAAAAACGTGAATCTGTAGATTTATGGGTAAGGGGTGAAATCCAGAGATTTCAAAAAAGCTTTACATTTACACATTCACAAAAATCACGTCGATCAAATAATTTTTTAGGATGAATCCACAAATTTCATTCCACAACCAAACATTTAATTTTTTAAATTATAACTCCATAGATTTAAAATTTATAGATTTCAAATCTCTAGATATTTGAAATCTCCAGACTCATGTAACCAAACAGGCCCTAAGATAATCACGGATAGCTGCTTTGTTGGGAATCCTATGAATTAGAGACGAATTAGCAATGGTTGTAGATTCTTTTCATGCTTCTTTTTTTCTTTTTTCTTTTTTTGGAAGCATGCAAAAATTATGAGTCCAAAGTATAAGCACTATTAAGAGGATCAAAAAGGGTGAGGGATACTTCAAGTCAATAAGGTAGGGGTGGAATACAATTTAGCAACAGTTGTGGTGCCTTTTCAAATAGAAAGAACACACGGTTCATGATCCAAATATGAAATGTCCTTCAACTCGTGACCAATTAATGAAAAATATCAAATCGACACAAGGAAACGAATGTCTTAGTGGATTTTATTTCCTTTCTTATTCTTGCACCCCACTACATTTGGTGGAAAAAGTGGAAAGGACATGTCATGTCAACAAATAATCGTGAAAAAGTTGCAAATGTAGAAACTCATAGCATAAGACTTGATGGTGCTACTATTGCTTGCTATCCACAAATTCAAGCCTCGCCAATAGATTCAACAACAATAACAGCAACACCAATAAGCCTTGTCCCAACTAAATGAGGTTGACTACATGGATTCTTGTCATCCAATCAATTCTGTTCGAGGACATGTTAGATACAAGGCTTAAGCTATACATATCATTTCTCACCACTTCTCCTAAGGTTATCTTCGGTCTACTCCTCGGTCTTCTAGTTCCTTCAATCTCGATTATATCACTTCTCTGTACAGGGGCATTTATAAGTCTCCATTGAACATGGCCATGCCATCTCAAATGACTTTCTCGAAACTTATCACTTATGAGAGCAACTCCTAAACCAACTTTAATATGATCATTTTTTATCTTATCCATCCTAGTTTTGTTACTCATCCATCTTAGTATCCTCATTTCTGCTACACTGAGTTTATCTATATGATTCTTTTTAGGGATAATTACTGTTGCCCCCCTGTATTATAGTTTTATTACTAAAAGAACCTACTCTTATGAAATTACTGTTGCCCCCCTCAATTCTAACAGTGTTAAGCGACTGTTGATGTTGAATGTTTAATGTCTATTTTGCCCTTTTATAATTAAGAATGCCAAATAAAATATTATCCTCATTTAGAAAAAATCATATGAAATAATTTTACATGTGTATTTATATCATCTTGAATTAAAAAAAAGGCATCCTATTGGTAGTAGGACTTCTTAAAATAGCTAACGTCAAATTAGACAATAAATAAATAATAATCTATTGGAAGTAGAAACTTCTTAAACTGATAACATTAAACTAGAAAGTAAATAACAAAATTAAAAATATCACAAAAAATTAGGAATTACTATTTTTTTATTACCAAATTGAAAAGTACATATCGAAATTTGAAAATGAGTATCCCTTGATTTTCTCTCTTTCTTTAAACTAGGAAAGAAGATTGTTTAATTAGGTTTAAGTTTTCCCTAATTACTCAGGATAGTAATGTAATTTAATATAAAGTGTAAATAAATAATATAAGACTATAGGGTTAATTTGAGATTTTAAAATAAATAAAATATGTCATATCATCATTTAACTAACGGAGTTTAACAGTAGGGGGACAATAATAATTACAAGCAAAGTTGAAGGTTGAATTAGTAATTTCAAAAAGTACAGGGGATATATTAGTAATTAAGCTATAGTACAGGGGGACAATAGTAATTATCCCTTCTTTTTAACAGTCTAACACTCTGCACCATACATCATAGCTGGTCAAACAATGGTTCTATAAAATTTTTCTTTAAGCTTTAATGGAATACGCCAATCACATAAGACACCGTACGCACCTCTCCACTTCATCCACCCTATTTTAATTCTTTGGGAAACCTCATCCTCTAAATCACCTCTTTTACTTATGATAGAACCTAGGTACCTAAAACAATATTCACTCTGAGGAATCTCTTTATCGTCAAGTATCACCACCTCATCATCTGCTCGATCTTGCCTAAAGTTACAAACTAGATATTCTGTCTTCGATCTACTAAGTTTAAAGCCTTTTGATTCCAAAGTTACTCTCCATGATTCTAATTTGGTATTAATCCCCACTTGGGTCTCATCAATCAGCACAATATCATCCACAAAAAGCATACACCAAGCGACCTCATATTGAATGTCTTTGTTTAATTCATCCATTACTAGTGCAAATAGATATGGGCTTAAAGTTAACCCTTGATGTAGCCCAACTGTTATCGGGAATTCATTACTTTGTCCCCCACTGTACTTACACTAGTCACCGAACCATCATACATATCCTTAACTATAACTACATATTTACTTGCAACACTTCTTTTCTCTAGTACTTGCCAAATTAACGCTCTAGGAACTATATCATAATTTTTTTCTTAGTCAATAAATACCATATAAAGGTCTTTCCTACATTCTTTATACATTTCCATAAGTCTCCTAATTAAGTAAATAGCCTCCGTTGTAGATCTTCCCGGCATAAACCCAAATTGGTTCTCTGTAACTGTAGTAAAGTGTCTTAAACGGGTTTCAATTATTCTCTCCCATAACTTCATAGTATAGCTCATCAATTTAATGCCCCTATAGCTATTACAACTTTGAATATCTCCTTTATTTTTGTCACGATCAACTTCCCAATATAGTGACTAGATATCTTTCAGTACTTCATTGCAAAAAATGAGAAGGAAAGGAAAGAAGAGCAATTATATTCTGACTTGGTCCTTGTTTCTCTCTCACACATTTTACATTTGAATATGTTTCCAACCTACCATGTGGTGTACTTGTATTTCACGTGGTAACTAACGCATTGTAGGCTTTTCAAGCATTTTAAAAATATGACTATTTGCATAGTTTTGGTTAGGATGCGCTGCGCTAGCATGCATGGGTTTGCAACTGACCAAAGTGAATCTAACAATTAGGATTATGAGTTCTTTTTGCTTTGGTGTATCGAAGACTTCGATGTTTTTTGGGAAAAACAACCAAACTCGTGAGGTTCCTTCAATGGCGAACCTGTAATATCTACACTATGGCAAAGGAAGAAGAAAAAAAGCTACCCCTAAAGAACAAAAGATAAAAGTGTAATGTTATCAAGCATTTTTAAAATGTGATCAAACAAGAAGTCATGCTTTTATGACCGCACAGATCCCTCTCACAACTCTCAAGCACCCACAACCAGAAATGCTTAAATTAAATTCCCCTTATATAAGAGGAAAATCTAAAGTGGAACTCTTTGCCTTCTTATTCATTGTAGTATAAGTTCTCAAACAACCAAAACACAAGTCCTTCTCGTAACTTTGAAGCACCCACAACCACAAATACCCAAAATTAAAATTTCCTCAAATAAGGGGTAAACCCAAACTGAAACTCTTTGGCCTCTTCTTCATTTTGGTATAAGTTTTCAAATTAAAAAAAAAAAAAAAAAAAAAAAAACACAGGTCCCTCTCATCATGGAAGAAGATCTTGCCACCTTGAAAAACCGAGATCTCAACCATCTCGGTTGAGATATGCTATTTTTTTGCGTCAACTTGGTGGCTTATCTTGGTGGGTTTTAGGATCCCAATTGGGTTGAAACTTGGTATTTAACATACTTAAGGCCTTTTGAACACATTGGTGGCCTTGGATTTGTTAGCAAACAACTCTAAGTATGATTTCTAAGTCTACCTATAGTGTGAAACCGAAATATTGTAGGATTAGAGAATGCAAGGTTATACAACATGCAACATAAAACCTTAAGGCATAAATGAAAAGTATATATGTTCTAAAATACAAAGAGCACTAGTCCCTCTCATAATATCAAGTAGCCACAAGTCTCATCCATATCATTGAGCATGTCATGACCATTTTTCATATATGTTGTTAATTTATTTTGTATAAAATTTTTATTTGATTAAATAAATAAAAAGTTTGTTGACCTATATTTGGTTCTACTTGTGAAGTTTCATTTCAAAACTTATCCTTTATTTCTATAGATGATGGATTGAGTTAGGGTGGTGGTGGATACTTGGAGGATGAAGATAAAAAAAAAAAATGTTTATTTTATTTCTTAGGATAGTTTAATTTGAGACTTTTGTTAATTGTAGTTCTCAAGATATAAAAGTTTATTTTGGACTTCATTAGAATTTTCAGACCATTTATGGCTATATTTCAGATCTAAGTTTGAATAATTTTCCATTTCAACTTATTGTGCTTTTGGTGGATTTTCATTTATTTACATTGTCTATGAATAAATTCCTTAGTGTGTTTTAGTTCACTATCAAAGCAATGTCGATCCTGCCGACGCAGAGCTGTTATAGTGCAGAGCTGTTACAGTGGTTGAAACCAACACCTCGAAGAGGTCGTGGGTTCGACTCTCGCTGAGCATATTAATATCCCATCCCCCGGCGTAATAAAGCACCTTTGAAAAAAAAAAAAAAAAAAAAAAAAAAAAAAGAAGAAAAAGAAAGAAAGAAAGAAAGAAGAAGCAATGTCGATTCTTGACAAATGTCAACATTCTCCTTTACATAGAGATTTGGGCGTTATAGAGTGAATCAAAACTGAAAGGCTTAGTTACAATGAACTTAGAAAATACTAGAAGATTGATTATCTAATTAATTTAGAAAACTTCTTAAAGCTTTGGTGCTCAACCTTGAACTAAACTCATTATGTTACATACCCCCCCCCCTTAAAGAAGTGTTGAATACCAAGAATCAAATAATTTCCAATGGTATCCCAATTCCTTTGAAAAAAAATCAGGCTGGGAGACCATCAATGCCAGAGGCTTTAATGCCCTTCATTAGAAACAAGTCCTTTCTAATTTCCTGAATTGTGAAAGGACTACAAGGAGAATCATTTACATGGTCACTAATGCATTGTGGGGTGCTTTCAAGAAAGTCAAGGGGGGGGGGGGGGGGAAGAGGATCTAAGGATTTACACAAAGAGAAGAAATGAATCCAAATTTCAGATTTTATTGAGCTTTCCTCATAATTAATCCAGTGATCATTTCTATGCTTAAGTCTGAGAGTAGAAGTCTTGTGCCTTCTTTGGGCTGTGGAAGCATGGAAAAATTTTGTATTGCGGTCCCCTTCTTTTAACCAACTAATTCTAGAGTTTGAAACCAATATTTTTCTTTTGCAATTAAGGAAGATTCTAGTTGATGTCTAAGTCTCAATTCATCCTGAGTATTTTGATCACTAGGGGGTTGTTGCTGGCAAATCTCCAAGTCCAATTGGATTCTAGCAATTTCTTTGGTAGAAAACTGAAAAGTGTACTTCCTCCAATGTTTGAGGACCTTTGTACAGTTATTGATTTTTTATTTGAGTTTAAAAAGGTCTGAGCCAGCTCCAGAAACATCCCACCCTCTTTGGATTTGGGAGAAAAGATCAGGATGATCTTCCTATTTCATCTCATAGTGGAATCTAACAAGTTTCCTCCTGAATGGTTGTAAAATGATCTCCACTAGGGTATGATCAAAGCCCACCATTGCATGTCTATGACCTGATATACCCCCAAAGAGATGCAAAAAGTCACTATTTGCAAAAGCTCTATCTAAACGCTCTGTTACAACTGCTCTACCCCTTCTCTTGTTAGACCAAAAGAACTTTGATCTAGAACATCGAATCTCATGTAAATGACACCTATCTATGTCCCCCCCTGAATCTATCCATTTGAACTTGAGGTTTAGGAACACCTCCATATTTATCCACATGAATCCAAGGGGTACTTACAGTGCTTCAAAGATTAATCAAATTGGTCCAAAATTGTGCTCTATACCCTACCTGTGGAGGTCCATAAATCAAAGAAATTTGAATTCTGCACTAGAAGAATTTACATAAATAATTACATTAGATATGTTAGAGTCTAAAGAAATTAAAGAAAGAACCATTCCAAGAAATCGCAGTTCCACCAGACCTATCCACAGGAGCTAAAAGAAAGTTATCCAAAAAAACCCAATCTTCTAGAGAGTCCATTCATCTCATCATTTGGTTGCCAAGTCTCCAAAAGGAACACTAGACTCGGTTTAGTCCTCTTGTAGAGGGATTTTTATTTGTGGCAGTAGCTGCCTGCTGCTGCCGACGGCCCTTATTTTGCCACGTCATCAAAATTGAAATGAACTGTTGGGATTTAAACAATGAGAATTTATATGTAAATAATAGTTTTTTGTTTCACACTTTAAGGATTGAATTTTATTAATTTACATTAGTAAGTCCCTCGTTCAACCGATACCAAAACTCTCTCCCCCTCATTTTCTTTCGCACTGACGCTGCTATATCACGATTCCGAGAAACCAGGTCACGCCGGTGACAATAACTCGTCATCGGTTGCCGTTGAAGCTGTATTTGCAAGAACTTCATTTGGTTTTTTTTAGTTTTGACGTATTTCGAGGGCTGAGAAGCCTTGCAGTAACCAGTAAAGTTATTCCCCTCTCCAAGATTCTGAAAATCAACCTACGATGACAAGTCTCATTCCAGCCCTTGCCCACCCCTATTCTCTCTTTTACAGCTTTTGAATCCGTTTCCCCAACTGTGCTGTGATTCCATAACCCCTGCAACCCCATCACAGCCTTTCACCCCATCCCCCCTAATCTACGATCCTCTTCCCCAGCCTCACGAAAGCCTAGAAACCCCCCAAACCCCATCACGGCTCTGTTTTGTGATTGCAGAAATTCTGCAACTCCATTTCCTTCTTGAATCTGCACTAAAATAGCAAGGAGAGAGAACAGAAAAGAAAAACAAAAGAAAGAAGAAAGACAGAAAAAGAAAAGAAAAGAAGAAAGACAGAAAAAGAAAGAAAAGAAAGCATGCAAGAAAGAAAGAGAAAGAAGAAGATTCAACAAGATTCATAAAGACACCCCAAACCTTCCCAGGTCTAAATGGCAAGAACCCAGCCCCTGTGCCACAAGCCTTCTTGCCCGCTTTTTCCTTTATATCCCTAAACCCAAAATTTATCCAAAACTATCCCATGTTTTTTATTGTTAATCGAACTCATTCCATAGCTAATCTTTTTTCACAAGTTCCTTTGAAATAGATTCCAAAATTTATCCAAAACTATCCCATGTTTCCTGGTTTCTCCGAATCATGATAGCAACGTCTGTGCAAAGAAAATGAGAGAGGGTTTTGGTATCAGGTGAACGAGGGACTTACTAATGTAAATTAACAAAATTCAATCCTTAAAGTGTGAAACAAAAAATTATTATTTACATATAAATTTTCATTTTTTAAATCCCAACCGTTCATTTCAATTTTGATGACGTGGCAAAATCCCTTGTAGAGACGTTGCAGGTAATTCTGTGTCGGAGATGGACCACTTCCCTGACAGTTCCACAATAGCAGATTCATGGCTCACTTGGGGGCTGGTTAAGGGCAGCCGACCACACCCTTTCAAAAGACAAATGAATTTTTTTTACTTCCTCTAGAAGTTGTACCATACCTGTACCTCCGCATAGAAGTCTTACCCCTGTTCAGACCCTGTAGGAATCTTCCAGGACTAATACATCCATTTTCAGTTTCCTGTTCAGTCTTTTCCTCACCTTTCAGCTTTAATTTGTTTAGTTGCTATGTGATCTAGAAATGTTTGACTTGAATCAAAATTGGGCAACTCCTCAATCCACACATTTGAGGCTATCGTAGCTGGTATAAGTGAGGGCTCGATTGTTCTAATAATGATAAGAGCTGCTCTTGTTAAAACTTTGGAGGAAGCTGAGTTTTTCAAATCTGAAGATATCTCTGTAGGCTTTAGATCAAATTACCTTCGATAATAGGGCATTCCACCTCCTCTCCAGACCCGTTGGATTGTCTCACTATTTCTTTACCCTTATCAGAAGTCCTTTAATTAAGATTTATATTTTTTAAAGGCTCAACAAAATCGGGAAAGCATTCTATTGTGTTAGAAACTTCCAAAAACTCAGTAGGAGACAGAAAGTTTTTAGGAGTGGGACTAGAATCCTCAATACAACCATAATAGAGAAAGATGGGTCCTATTCAATTTTGCAAAGAATTAGCTTGATTTTTGAGTGATCATTTAAATAAAGAGATGTTGGCCTATTAATTTAAAAGATTGCAATTACTTACCTAGGCTTCAAAATTTTTGAAGTGGCCTACAACTCAAGAAGGCTTTACCCTTATTAAGTACTCCAAATTTATTATTATTACTAGACTACCCTTCTTCATTTACTGAGGTTGTATGGACAGGAGTTAGAATAGTATCTTGTGGGATTGCTCCTTCAATCAACCTGAGTGGGTTTGATCGAAGTGGACCCAAATCGCTCAAATTGTTTTTTGCACCTGGGTCAACATCTTTCTCATTTAGGGTTTGCAGCCATAAGTGCTCTCGTTGGCCACCGCCAAACTGGTCAGAATTGTAGGAAGCAATCTCCATCAAATAATCATCGGTCCTCAACAAATCAGCGATGTAGTCTATGAGTGATGATGGAGCTTTGGTAAAAACCTTGTTCGGTTTTGGTGGACAAAAAGCTTCATATTCAATCAATGCTAGAAGAAAAGGTTGCTTTGCAACCGATGGTCGAGCCTCCAGGCTTCCTGAACATAGCCAATCCCCAAAAGTGGTATTACAACTATTTACACATCCTTCCTTCGTGAGGGATTGAAATCTTGGAAGACCCCCATTTGCAGTAAGGGATCTAATCTCACATTTTTTGGAATCATGCCCAATAACTCCACAAAAGTAACAAATTGAAGGAAGCTTTACATACAGTATCACAATCCAAATTGGAGCCTTATTAGGACGTGGAAACTTCAGTCTAGGTTTAATAGGCTCAAGGATTTTCCTCTCCACCGGAATAGCAAGAGGTTTTCCAAAATCCCTCAGAGATTTAGGGAATTTTGTACTATTGAATCGACCCAATCTCCCCCCTATAAGTCTAGAAATTTCATCTGTTTGCATGCTTGCAGGGAGACACAGAGCATGGACCCATATTTTAAACTTCTCAACCTTACATCTTCAATAGGAATATTAGAATCCAGCTGTTAAAGAGCAAGTAGGTGGTTTTTCACAAGCCACGGTCAAAGTCCAATCCTTTTATGTTTTTATTCTGTGATGTCTTTGCCAGTAAAGCATCACAAATCAAAAGAAAAAGGATCAGTTGGTGGACCCAAACTTGACAAAGGCATTATGTATAATTACAGTTAGGTTTTTTTTATTAAAATCTATATTAAGTTTCAAAATTAGTTCTTGCACTTCTTTTATTTTAGTTGTTTTGTTAGTGTGTGGGACCCAAGAGGTAAGGGTGGTAATGAGGCACCCATGAGTAAAGGAGGCCCTTCATGACCTTGGTTATGAGGCTCTTTATGACGTTGATCATGAGTCTTAAATGTCTTGATCATGGTGATGAGGTGGGCTAACTTGTGTGCTGGAAATTACTCAATTTCTAACTATTGACCTTCAATTCTCATTTCAACTTCATGACCATTCATGGTCATTACCATGAGTGGGGTTAAGGTTATTGAATGGATTAAATCCAATTCATACAAAAGAGGTGAACATGAGAGTTAATTCTCCATTTAGTGGGGAGGTTAGGTCAAGGTGGTTTATTCCCATTAATGGAGAAGGGACAAACCCACTGATTCTCCATTAGTAGGGAATTGATTCTTTCCCTTGTGAGGAGGTGTGTCGTTGTGATTCGTCAATGGACCATTTCATTTCCTTGAGAATATCAAGGGGTGTAAGGTGTGGTTTGGACCTATATAAATTCAACCCCTTCCTTGCATGTGGTGTGGAATAGAAACACTCCTCACACTTGCATTATTTGTTTTACAAAGTTCATTTCTTTCTTTGAGTTTGTCTAAGTGTTGCGCTATAGCTTTTGGCTCCTTGAAGGGACTAGAAGAACTTCATTTTCTAGTTGGAGGTTGCTGTATCTTGGAGGTGGTGATGCTAAGAACCCTTGGTAGTAGGGTGCATCAATTACCTTAAAGACAGTACTCAAGGTGTGACTCAACCTCATTCATCCGTTGTTCATTCGATTGCAACATCGAGCTCTCCGGATTGACTAATGATCATCTTTCAATTGTATTGCAATTTCATTATTGTGTTCTGTAGATTTGTAATATAATTACCCAACAATTACTATTATGAAAAAGAAAATATTAATAGGACCTACATTGCAAGAAGAAGACAAGAAGAATCACAGATTTAACTATTAGTGAGAGGAATAAAGAAGTGATAAAGAAAGAAACCACTCACAGAGATAAGCTATAAAGTATTGAAAGAGACAAAGTAGAAAGAAGAAAGTTAAGGAGAAATAGAAGTTAAAAAAGTGTACAAGGGGCAAGAAAACCTTCAAAACCGCAGAACTCGACAGTGAGGTAGAAATTGAAACCTCAAAATGGCTAGAAGTATGTGTTGTTCCTAAAAAATGGAGAAAAATAGAAGATTTACCGATGAAATCACTTTTAGAGAATACCCTGTTCACAGGAGAGAAAACCAAACCCTAGCTTTCTTCGCAGGGGAGGAGTGAGAGACACACCTTTCACGGGAATAGATCTACCGACACCAACCCACATGCTTTACGCCTCTCTCAGCGAAAAATAAACCCTAAGCACCGTCAGGAGGCGGAGAGCCTCTCTCCGTCCCGTTTTCCGGTCTCAGCTTCCATCTCCGCCTCTCTCCGCCTTACTCCTCTTTCTGCCTCTCTTTGCCTGAGGCTATCAGGTATTTTCCGCCCATTTCCGCCTCTCTTCACCTCTATTTTTCTTTCTCTTTTTCACTCTCAGTGTTTTGTCCATCTTCCTCATCGTTTTTTCTCTGTTTTTTTATCTTTGTTTCACTGTTTAAAGCTTTCAGTTTAAAAAAAAAAAAAAACAAGACTGGTGGTTGATGCAAGCTTTGGTCGTGTATTCTGCGGATTTGGTGTTTTTTATGCCAGATTGTGTTCGTCTTCTGCTGCTGGTGGTGTCCATGTTTGCGGTTTCAAGATGGGAGTTCAGAAACAAGATCCGGTGCTTCTTGCTTCAACAACTAAGTTGGCGCCCTTGTGGCGTGTTCTGTCGCCTTTTTGGCGTGCTCTGTTTTCGCTCTTGAGGCATGTGGTATGTAAGTCCTTGTGGCGTGTGGTATGTCAACCCTTGTGGCGTGTTCTGTTTTCGCCTATGAGGCGTGTTTTGTATCCGCCCTTGTGGCGTGTGGAATGTAAGCCCTTGTGGCGTGTTTATGTTTGCGTCGGTGTCCGCCTTTGTGGTGTGTCTCCACAGGCGGTGGTGGTGGATATGTTTATCATACCCATTATGTTTTTCTGGTTCTGTGGTTGTTACAACCAGTTTTTTGAGGGTTTATTGGACTCGACCCATCCTAGCTCTTGTTTTTTTTTCCTTTTATTTGGTGCTTGTGTCTGTGTTTTCCTTCAAGTTTATGAATGAAGTGTTTGAACTTTTGACAAAAAAAAAGAAAAAAAAGATCTACCAACAGCATAATCATTCCCTTTGGGACCACTCCTATCCTCAATGTCCTCACTCTTGCTGGCAGCTATCACTACGAAAAAGCTTGGTCATGCGCATTTAATGCGCATGACCGTCTAGCCAAGATTTCGGCTGTCGAATCCGAATCCGAAATCTCGGTTGAGATTTCGATCCAACCGCCTGAAATGCATGGCTTGATGGCACAGGACCCAAGCAAGACCCTATCCTTCTCAATATTTCTGAAAAGCTTGAAACTAGTGCACTGAACCTTTAATTTATTATTTAGTTTTAATTGCAATACATCTCATTATTAGCTTTTTAATTAATAAAATATTTTTTAAAAGTGACGGAAGATCTTTTGCACCCTTTCACATGCAAGATGGAAAAGAAACATACTACACATGGCCACATGGGTACATGGGTAGTGAATTGAATAACTTTCACATTTAAATATTACACTAAATGACATTAAAAGTCAAAGTCAATTGTCCTCGATGCTTCTAAGGAGTTTTTTTTTTTTGTCAAGTAATAATATCATAATTTAACTTCAATCATGAACAGTAAAGATGTATTTGTAATTAATTTTCTTACAAGGGTAATAGATATAATTGACTCAAACTCATAAGCTCTATATGTAATTTGTTCCTTATATTTTATTTAAGAATAATGAATGTAATTAATTATAAGAGGATCTATATGTAATTTAATCATAATATTCTGGCTTCGGCTTTCACGGTCTAAGACTTGAAAATCTTGGAATTTTTTTTTAATCTAATAAAATACTTTTCAATTAATAAAATACTTTTCAAAAATGATGGAAGAATCTTTTGCACCCTTTCACACACAAGATGGAAAAGAAAAATACACAGGCGATGAGCCCTAAGCACATGGGAAGTGAATTGAATAATTTTCACATTTAAATATATACTAAATGACATTAAATGTTACAGTCAATTGTCCTCGATGCTTCCAAGGTTTCTTTGTTTTTGAGAAATTAACATTGCTAATTGCTACTCTCATAGCTATTCTTAATATTCGTGTCATCCCAAAATATAAACCAATTATACCCTTCTAATATATTAATTAAAAAAAATTGCTCAAACACCCACAATGCCTTAATGTATTAACATCACTCTTTATATTTCATAAGCATTTTTTAGAATAAGTTTCATAAACATAGACATCTTAAAATTGAACTTATGATGGACACATTAGTCTAAGTCCATTAGTGGTTTCCATTAACCATTATTTTGATTATTTTAATTTTAAAATTATCTTTAATTATAAACTAAAGAGAGCATCGAATGTGTGACCTCTTCACTAAGAAGTGTCAGTCATTACCTACTAAATCCTTCAATGTAAAGTAAACTTATTTAAAATTAAAACTATGAGGAAAAGTAGTAAATATTAGTAATTAACATTGGCCAACATAAAAAGAGAAATAATAATTTGAAAACTAAAAGGGGTATAAGAGTCACACTACTCCTTTAGGGTGTAATATGATCATATAAAAAGAAATCATTTGATTTTTAATGATTGAGTATAAACCGTTTTATAGAAGGGGTTTTGAGGTTTTTTTGTTTTGCCTATGTAATTCTTCTTCCTTTTCATCTTTGCATTTGAAAGTTTTGATGCAATTTTCTATTTGGTTTCTTGACTTTCTTCAATGGTTTAAGACAACAGTTCACAGCTGTAATGATTTTGTCGTTTTCTAATAGTTTAAGACAACAGCTCACAACTGTAATGGTTTTGTTGTTTTCTAGATGTCCATCTGCCGATCCGCGTATGGTGTGGTTTTTCTTTTCTAATTTTAAATCTTCTTTATTAAAATACAAAAATGAGCCACTTGCTAGGAAACGAAGAGGGAGTTGACTTCAGAAATATAAAGAGGTGAAATAGATTCTAACACTTCACAATACCCAGCATTCACATCTCAAAGGATCCGTCGATTGACTATCAAGCAATTTGTTTGAATGGCATCCTTCTCCTCTTCCTCCTCCTCTTCTTCTTCTTCTTCTTCTTCTTCTTCTTCTTCATTGTCTCAAGGTTGGCGTTTTGATGTGTTCTTGAGCTTTTGTGGTAAAGATGTCCGTACTGGTTTTGCTGATTGCCTCTATTATGCTTTGGTTGAAGCTGGAATTCAAACTTATAGGGATGAGAATGAACTCACCAAGGGAGACAAGATTGGTCCTCAACTAAACACTGCAATTCAAGAGTCAAAAATCTTCATTCCCATCTTTTCAAAAGGTTATACTTCTACCAAGTGGTGTCTCAATGAATTGGTCGAGGTATTCAAATGCAAAAAGACAAAGAATCAGGTCATCTTTCCCATTTTCTACAAACTTGAACCAAGGGATGTACGAAAAGGGGAAGAATCCGATGCGAATGCCCCTCCGGAATACAATTTGCGCCTCAACGAATCCCAAAAGCATTTAGTAGAAATAAATGCTAAAATCTTTGAAGAACGCCAGAACGATGATGAAAAGACGATCCTACAGCGATGGAAGAAGCTATAAAAGATGTTGGAGAACTCGTTGGATGGCATTTGAAGGAGGGCATGTAAGTCCAACCAACACTTCTATTTTATTGGATCCATAATATTCAAGGTATAGTTTGTACATAGTCTCTTCTTTTAATTTAAGTCACAAAGATTTACTAGATAAGAAAATAAATAACTGCAACTCAGCTTTATTTATGGGCAAGTTAAAATTTAAAACTCCTTTTATTTTTTATAAATTTCTACTTACCACAATTCAACATTATCTTTATTTTATGTTCCTAACCTAGCTTAAACATATTTTTATTTAAATAAGTTAAAATTGACTAGATCTATTATAGAAAAACATCCTCTACTATCACAACAGTGCACATATATGCCAAATAATTGACTGAGAAAGCAAAGAAACTACAAGGCTATTTTAGACTTTTTAAATTTGAAATCAAACTTTAAATCTCAGCCAGTTATTTGGTATAAAAAGTGATGCACAACAGATGATTTTTTTTCCAATCTACTATATAAGAAAAAAAATGAGGTTGATTTTAATTTTGCACTGACTTGTTTTGGATATTTTCAATTTAGTAGGTTTCTATAAAATTTGTCACTTTAACTAATATTTTTAATAAGTTTTGTGCAAATGAGAAGATTCTTAAGCTCTTTTTACATTATATATATTTTCTCCTTTTTCTTGTTGTGGGTCTTCCTTTTCACAGAAGATGGCTCCAATCATGAAACACTCTATCTGATGTTCTGCTTCAAAATATTGATTGTCATATGATATATTTTTTTTAAGTTACAAAGAGAAGAACTTCTATTGAATTAGTCAAAAACCGAACAAGTTAAAAAAAATTGCAGTACAATTTTGAGGAGAGTCATGGGGCCTTGCATGTAGAGGACCCACTTGGCTAGACTAGCAAACCATTTTAAAAGAGTCGGATTATGGAACATCACAAGGGCAACCCATCCTATCAATTCTTTTATACGAAGCATGGTATGGATGTGTCTAGTGGCCAAGGGTGAGAAAGAGGATGATGAACATTTGGACATTATCAGGATTCGAGCATGTACCACACATTGGTCGATGTAGGTAGAGATCCACTAAAATAGGATAATCCCTTCTAAACACAAAGAAGCATGTCAGGGAAGAACATCCCCTCAACCCCTATTCCTAATTCAATCTGTTGGAATTTATAATTCCAATACACACAAAAGTATCAACTGATTTTCATAAGTTATTGACTAAAGATACCTGCACACATTAAGAGAGGGTTTTCAAGAGCTAGACCAAATATATTGCATATACACGATGGAATATGATCATAGGGAGTCTCTTGTGAAGAGCCCTCATGAAGCTCGGGAGGGGGGGGGGGGGGGGGGATATGTGAAGCTTAGAAATATAGGAAGAAACAGATTACATGACTTTAATTGGGTTGGGAGTAGTGTTTTTGAAACATACTAAAGTACATTATTTTCAAATGAAATAACAAGTTATAATGAACACAAAACATCCATTTCAAGGAAGCTTTATCAAGATCAAGATCTGAAATATAGATTTGCACAGGTGAAGAAAAGATCTCCATGTAAATTTTTTTTCCTCAACCCTAGAGGTCTTGCTGCCCATATACGATTGCTCCATTCACAAGATAGAAAAAGGTGCCACTGGGACTTTGAACCACCATGATATAGAATAGAAGTAGATTGAATTGGGATGCAATGGTATAATGTAGAGCAAACTGGTATACCTACATTCAGAAGATGCCAAAAGAATAGTTTGAATTTAGGATGAATATTTAACTTCCAAAAAATTTCCACCATGAAGTAAATTCATTTTTCATAGATTTATGATTTAATAAGAAAAGTGCTTGGCCAACAAGTCTACAGGGAAAAGATGAGATAACAGATTTCTAATAATTAGAAGAAGGGCACAAAGAGATGGAAGAGACTAATTTAGCCACAGTTGGACTAAAGGGAGAGTGAATCTCTAAAATTAGGGCATGTCTATTTCCAACCATGTCTGCAACAGTGGCACCCTATGGTTGAAGATGATAATCAATCACACCAATATTCTGATCCAAGGTGTAGTAGACCCAAGGGTCAAACTAGAAAGAGGTGTTTTTGACATCCCCCACACATCTAAGCACCATTCTTGTGAGCAAATTTAGTATAGAACATAAGTTTTTCTAGGTTTTAGAAATAGATGGAAAATATTTTGCTCGTAGAGAATCTGGTACCATAGCGCAGATGGATTTGTCACCAACCCCCATGTAGCAACTGAGCTTTGTTGAACTCTTCCATCTTCTTGAAACCCAAACTGCCCAGTCTCTTAGGTAGATAGCATTTGTCCCACGCAATGAGGGTCAATTTCTTCCCTTCTTGTGAAACATGTTGGGTCTTTGTGTAGGCAAGTAACCTTATGAAAAGCCGAATGGTTCATATGCTGTAGTGGAAGAGATTGAATCATAGATTAAACAAGAACTCACCTTCCTACAAAGGATAGAGATATAGATATACAAACATAGAGTTTCCTACACATCTTATTAAGTAGGGGTTAAAAGTCTCTAGACCTAGCCCTAGAGGAGAACAAGGGTGTTCGTAAATAGACAACATTCTTCTACATTTCCCTCAACCCTAGAATTCTAAGAACCCTTTGTTTGTCTTCTATAGACACATTTCTATTGGAAAAAGCCTCACTTTTCTCAAGATTAATAACTTGGTGAGTTAGACTAGAGAACATATCAATTTCAGCTTTAATAGCCAACACATCATCACAAGTGGCACGACAGAAAAGGAAGGACTCATCAATAAAGAATAGATGGGTTACCACTAGAGCTTGCGTAACAACCTAGATCCCTTTGAACATGGTTAGTCATGTACTTTACCAAGAGTCTGCAAAAGACCTCCATGACTAGAAGGAATACATCAGGGCTAAGAGGGCATCCCTGCCACGGGCCCTGGTCCCAGAGAACCTTGATAAGGCAATCCATTTAGCTTGGTGGAGAAAGATGCAGAGGAGATAAGATGCTCAACTAGGCTATAACACTTTGGGTTGAAACCTAAAAAAGCCATTACCCGAAGGATGATTTCCCATTCAATGATGTCATAGGCCATAGACATATCTAACTTTAAATCAACATAGCCAGACTTAGCACAAGGTGAATTCACACGTAATGAAAAATCGCATGTGGAATATAAATATTATCAATGACTCATTTAGATGGCACAAAAGTGCCTTGCATGGGAGAGATAATACCCAACAAGAATGGCTTAAGCCATAAAACAAGCAATTTTGCAATAATTCTATAAGCTACATTACATAGACTTATGAATCTGAAATCTTGTACACAAACTGCATCATTTTTCTTGGGAATGAAACATAAAAGAGTGTGATTGATGCCAAAATGGAGAGAGCCAATTCCAAAAAAATTCTTCACAAAAACATTGAGATTATTATAGATAGTATTCCAGAACTTTTGGGGGAAAATGGCTTGAAACCCATCTAAACCAGGGGCTTTACAAGCCCCTAGGGAGAACACAACCCTTCTTATCTCATCTATATCTGGCAGTTCAGTCAAGGTTGAAGCTGAAACAATCGTTGAAGTGTTGGGAATAAACATTCTACAAAAAGAAAAGTTAAGGGGTGAAGATGACGTGTAAAGAGAACACGTAGAGTTTGCAAATAAAGCGGCTATTTTACATGGCTAGGAAACACCAGCATCATTATCCATTAAGAAACTTCTACTAGGGGCAAACCTTGTTTTAGCAATTGAATGATAAAATTTTATGTTTCTATCTCCTTCATAAATTTACTTATTTCTAGAGTTTTGAGACCAAAAGAACTCTTCAGCAACATAAATCCAAGACAAGCTATTTTTTTCCGCATTGTAAGCACTCCAACTGGGGGTAGGGGATTCATGGATAGCTTCAGGTTTAGATTCAATTTGCATAGAAAGATTGTTAATATTACCAAAAGATTCACGATTCCATTTGCAAAAAAAGCGATAAAGATTTGCTAACTTCCATTCAAACCATACTCAACATAGGGAATCCATGAAGAACTTACTACCTTAAAGAACTCTAGGTACAGATGCCAAGCTGCTTGATAGTGGTAGAGTTTCTTTCCTATCATCAAAATAGGGTTAGTTTTTAAGAGTATAGGATTATGGTCAAACTCAATGGCTGGAAGGTAGGATAGGGATGAATTAGGAAAGAGATAGAGGGAATCATGCCCCAAAAACAATTTATCCAAACGTTCACACACTAAATGAGGGGGGAGGTTTATCAGGTGAAATTCTTACCAAGGCAAAGTAGTTCCAACGAGGCTGAAATCAGACAAACATTAAAGGGATGAGGTAAAGCAGGGGAAGGGCGAAAGGGGCTTCCAATTTTTTTTAGAAGCATAGCACAGTTATAGAGTCTCCACACAAAAAGAAAGGAAGAGTGGAGAGAAAGGAGGGAATGTAGAGAAACCCGTGCATCTTTCCTGGGACCATATTGAGGGGGGCCACAAACAAACACGCAGATCTATTCAAAATGTAAGTCATAGAATTGTATAGCAATGAAAGCAAAATGGTGAGAAATAACTGAGAATTTAATATAAGACTTTGCAAGGACCAAAGCCCCCCAGACCCTTTACTGCTAGAACTAGCATATTCCAACACAGAGTACCCAGTCCAAAAAAGTGTGATTTATAGATTAGAGTAAAAGGCAAACTTAGTTTCACACAGAAAGAGGACATTAGGATCATTGTATTTGATTAACTTTCGCATCCAACATACTGGTAAATTTTCTTTTTTGAACCCCAAACATTCCATGTAAGAAACTTCATGATGGCTAAAAATGAAACATGCTAAAAAGCCTTGCCTTCAAGAATCAACGAGGGGGGCCAAAAAGCACAAACATAGGAATTACGCACAGATAGAAATTCACAATACCAGAGAAACAATAAACAAGAAGCAGGAACAACAACAAAGGAGCACACAAATAAGAGATAACATGTTAGAAGCAAAAAACAACTACACAGAAAGCCCAAATAATCTAGAATAAGCATAGATTAGGATAAAGATAGAGATGATATGAAATTTAAACCAGAAGGAAAGAAGTTTAGAAAAAAACTAGCTCAAATAAAGACACAAAAAAGATCAAGAAAAGTACCAATTTTCCAGAGAGCAGTGAACTCTTCATCTATAGCTCTTCGCTAGTGAGGATATTTATTTGAAGTGATTAAGGAAGTGGGCGCAACTTGGATAGGGTCAGGATTGGGGATAGAAGTGATGAGAGCCCTAGGACTGGCCTTAGATCAAGTGATGACAAGGTGGGTGTCGAGTGAGTGTTGGGTGGTAATGGGTAGGGTTTCTTGAATCTCAATAGAGAGATCAACAACCAGCTGAATGGGTCAGGTTGATTCGGCCAAGGGGTTAGAGGAAACTTTAGAATCATGGGGGCTAGGAGAGGAAGCCCTAGGTTTGGAAGTGTGGGACTCAATAGGTGGTGTGGGGGAGTAAGAGTCAGCAAGAGAAACCCTAGCAGGGGAGTTCGGCCTAGGTGGGTTCTCCAAAGAGGTGGTGGTCCTAAAATTTTGGGAAGCGGTTGGGTTGGTGTGGGGTTTACCTCATTGGGAGAGAAAGGAAAACACCTTTCATCAAACACAACATGGGGCAAGAATAATAATTTTCCTAGTGCTAGGGTCAACCTATTATATCTTCGGTGGCGGGAACTATATCCCATAAAAATATGTAATGCATACCTAAATTCGAAACTAGTGTTTATCATATGATATCAAGCAAGGATAGCATGCACATCTAAAAATCCTCAAATAATCATAATCAGGCCTTACTTTGAACAATTTGAATAGGGAGAAACATTTTCTAGAACTTTGGTGGGTAATCTATTTATCAGAAACAAAGCAGTTTTAAAGGCTTGCACCCAAAATCTTCCAGGGCAAAGTCTCTACGAATGTCTATGACAATGCTTAACAGCCTCATTTTGTTCATGTGTGAGGGCAAGAAAGTCTATGTTCAATTCCATTTTCTTTAAGGAAGGTAGAGCCAGTCTTATACTTTTTTCCCCAGTCACACTATGAAAACGTTTAATACGTCTAGAAAGTACATTCTCAACAAGCAACTTGAACCTTAAAATATTTCAACAACTTTAGATTTGGAAGTCATAGGATAAAACTATATATACTTGCATTAATCATCCACAAAAATAACATAGTAGCGGCAGCCATCAATAGACTCAATGGGTGGAGGTCATCCAAAAAAATTAAGTCCAAGGGCCCATGAGAAATAGAATTAGAAGGGTGAAAGTGGAGTTTGTGACTTTTCCTTTCTGATAAGCATCACACAGGAAACAAAATTTTTTGTACTAAATGATAAATCAAAACTCGAATTCAAACTTTTAATGACTTTAGAGTTAGAATGTCTTAAACACGAAAGCCAATTCAAAAAAGTTGTTTTTTTTTTTTTTCAACCAATGCTTTACGAGATGTCACACCCCACCTGCCGGTATATGACCCGCTCGACAACCCATGGGTGTGATCCATAACCACAAGATCCACAATAACACTGTCAGTAATAAGAAATCCACATAATACCATAATCAATAACAAAGAACAATTTAATCATTAATATAATGGGTAAAGAGTTCCAAAATCCAATGAAGCACTAAATGAAATTGAAGGAATCATAAAAAGAATGTATAAGCGGAAGCCCAAAAAAAAAAGGAAAATATCATAGTCAAGTCTTGTTTTTGTCTTTCTTAGGACTAACACTATCTTCCTCTAATTTCTCAATAAATGGGGTCATAAAACCCTCTTTCATCGATTTATCCAAATGACAAACCACCTAGACCCTCTTTCTATCAATAGGTGCCACAAGAGCACTCCATACACCCATAGGAAGCTTCATGTTGTACAACCCAACTCCCTTGACGTCTCCACAAGGTCTTCATTGGAGTTCTCCCAGTCATACGAAACTTCTCTTGTTTCTTTATAGTCATCTGAAGAAAAACATAAATAATGACCATCGGATCATCGCTCCTCTTTGGACGTTGCTGATCATCCCTCCTTTATTCTTTTAATCAAACCCAGCTAAGATTGGTTAGACCGGTATAAACCGGAAATGGATACTTTAGTCACAACATAAGCCCCCAAGCCTACTAATCAGGTTGAACTTATATGAGACTCTGATCAGTAGGTTTAATCCCGCTTGTCGAAATCATCCAGCATACCCTGTTCAGCCATTACGCCTTTTCGCTTGGTACTCCTTGATTTCTTCAGAACATTGTTGCCAAGTCATCATATCATCATTAACTTGAAAGTTGATTTATGGCTCTCTCCCTTATAAAATTATATCCTCTGTAATAGTTGAATATAATAGTTGAACTGCCTTGCGTGATTATTATATTGCTGTACCCAGCCCCCAAATCATCCTGAAACCGGCTGAAATCACTTCCTTGTCAAACTTTTCGACAATTTTTAAAGATCACTTTTCATCTTCCTTAACGTTACCGCCGCTTGATCATAAATTTTGTCTCTTTCCCACGTACGATCATCATGTCTTCCCTTACTCTTCATACATCATCCTCATGCTTTTCGACTGCAATTTCCTATATTCACCGATTGATCCCACGCGTCGGTTATGAAAAGTAATGACCATTGATTTTGGACCATTGTGTATTTCCCCCCATTTTTCAAGAGATTTTCCTTCGCCTCTTTTCACTCTTTATATATAGCTGTCAACTGTCACCTGCTTTCCTCCGTACTTTGTTCTCCTTCTTTGAGAATATCAAACATACCTATCCGCCATTTTTCCTATCACTTCTCTCCTGATTTTGTCCTTTGAGTCCTCTTCTTCTTTCCTGTTTTCTCTTATGGATACTGCATCTAACCCTTCTATTCCCAGTACCTCCATACACCTGCTATTCCTCTCAGTACTGAACAACCGAAAGATATGTCTGGCGCTTCTTCTTCTCATCAAGGTCCTCAGATTGGAAACCCACTCCATATGCTCACGATGAAGCCATCGTCGTTTATACTCCTGTAGATATGTCCAGAGAGAAGATGGACCCAAAATACGCAGGCCCTGAGTAGTATCCCACAAAAATAAAGAAATCTCACCTGGCCTCATATTTGGAAAATTACCATTTCCCTTCTGATGCCAGAATATGGGTTCGTGAATCTTCTGACCGTCCCTATTCAGTTGATCCAGGAGTCATCACCATTTACCTTGATCACCTTGATTCAGGTTTCAGAATCCCTTTGATTCCCATAGTTCAATCTTTGTTGGACTACTATCATGTCTGTCCCTCTCAACTCACTCCAAACAATTGGAGACTAGTTTACTATTTTGTTGCTTTTATCCTCAAAATGAATCGCGTTCCCTCTGTTGAACTTTTCAGAAATTACTACACCCTGAAATTATCCCTCGAACGCGGATACCTTCATTTTGCCAGAAGAACCTGCATTTCAAATGAACTGGGTAATGATTCCCAAATTTTCATCGATTCCTCCATTCCCCATGATAACAAGCAATGGCGAGAAAAGTATTTTTTCTGCGCCATTCCGAATCCAAACTTTCGGTCCCAATGGTGTTTACATTCCCTGAACTCCTTATCTCCTTTGAAAGTGCGTCCAAAACTCAATGAGTACGACCGAGAAACTTGGAGTTTGATTTCTACTGGAACTCCAATCGATGTGGCCAACTTAAAAACGGATGTAGGTCTTATCAGTCATGGTCTCTTTCCAGGTAAAGGTGATAACAATGATATACCCTTCTTTCCTTTACCATTACTTTTCCTTTAAATCTTTTTCTTCATTTTTTGCATCTACAGAAACAGTTGCTTGTCCAATCCCTAGCGTTGCTGATCTTCGAAGAATTGTCTTAGAAGAAAAGAAATCTGACCCCAAAGTTATCAAATCTTCCAAGAAAATGAAACACATTGCCCTTCGCCCTTCAAAGAGAAAGCCCTCTGAGAAGGAAACTTCCCTTGGTCAAGAAAAAGTTGACCACGCGCCAGAAGATTCCGCCAGAGAAAACATTGACGTTCAAATTGTGAAGACTGTTGTCAGCAAAACACCTGGTCCCAAGATGAGGACCTCAAGAACTTCCAACACCCTGAGATGTAGACTTAGGTCTACAGGTCCAGTTTCTGATCAAGGTTTATCTGGTTAAAAGAAAAAGAAAAGAAAAGAATCCCATCCTGCTCCTACAAAAGTCCCCACTGAGGAAAACAATCCTCATGAAGAAATTCCCGCTGCCACCGAAGCTAATGTTGAAGAAAATAGAGAAAGCTCACTGCCACACATACCAGCTGATTTATCCCACGATACTTCTATCTTCACAGAAAAGATGGTTGAGGATGAAGATCGAGGTAAGGACTTTTTTGACTATTCTCCTGATCATCTGAAGAGAATTGCTGAAGATAATATTAATTCATGCTGCAGGTAATATTATTGAGGAAATTGCTGACCAATTGTGTGATATGAATGTTGATATGTCTGCCTCTCCCTTGGAAGTTGTTGCCAAGGATAATGTGAATGAACCCTCTGCTTCTGTCTTACCCTTATCAATCCCCATGTTAGATGTTGTTGTTCCAGTCATTAATGGTCCCCCTTTTGTTGAAGAAAATGATCAAGATGTTCCTCCCTTAGAAGAAAATAATCAGAATATTCCTCTCCCTGAAGAAATTCATGAAGTTGCCCCACCAGAACATAATGCTGTCCATCCAAAAGCTCTTATGGTAGTTGATCTCCAGATTGCTCATGGAGATCAAGAAAATATTCTTATGCATATTGGTTCAAATGATGCTGCCGTAAATGTAGATCATGAAAATGTAATTGAGGTTGCTGATCCTCAACCAGTCCCTGACCAACCTGATGATACCATGACTGTTGCTAACTCTGGAAACCCTTTCAATCCTGAGTGGCTTTTAAAAGAAAATCATACAGCCAACCATAATTGGGAGGTTGCCAGAGAGTGGGGAACCAAAGGCCCGATCCCCCGTGACAAGAGAAAAACAGCTCGAATGTCCGACTCTAAACTTTACTCTCACGGATGGGGGTAAGAAACAGATCCATACTCTTATTCTTTTACTAAAATTGATTTACTATTGATTTATATATTTATTCTATTTCGTTTATATTGATTAATCTACAGATGTTTTGGAGCTACTTTTAATGCATTTTCTGAAGTGTTGGAGAGGGAAAAAACTTTATCCCAGAAAAATGATAATTTGATCAAGAGGAATTTTGAGCTGGTCAATGAGGTACAAGAACTTCGAAGAAATTTGGACTCTTCAGAGAGAAAATTAATAGCTGTTGAGTTCAAAGAAATTGATTTGATCAATGATCTTGATAGTTTGCACACTGATTATGAACTTTGCTCTGACCATTGTGCTGATTTATAGGAAGAGATTTCCATGTTGAGAGATGCCATTTTGAATTATAAAGATGAGCTCCTTCAGCTCGAGATGTTAAAAAATAATGCCCTTGAAAGGGCCAGGATTGCCACTGATGAGAGAGAAAATTTTAGAGAAAGATTAACCAGAGCTTTTGCCTGGTCTAGAGATGTTGAAAAGGAAAAGGATGAACTTTTGGAAAAGTTCAAAAAGATTGAAGAATTGAATACCAACTTGGAGTTGGCTCAGGAATATCATGTGAAAGCTTTCAGTTCAATTTCTACAGAAAAGTCCGCTTTAGAGGATAAAAATGATGGTTTGGGATTGAGACTGCGAGGTGACAGCAGAGAAAGATAATCTTGAGGTTTCCCTAGGCTTGATTTCAAAGGAAAAGGAAAGCCTTCATGCTCTTTTGGATGAAACTCTAAAATTTAAAGCCTTACTGCATGAAGATTTAGAATTAGAGAGAAGACAATTTGAGGCAGAAAAGAAAAGAATACATAATGAAAATCAGATTGTTCTAAGTTCAGTCGTCACCTCTTCTATGAAGGAAGTTGGAGATAATCCGACTTTCCTCGGATTTTGCAAAAGCATGGTGAAAGACTGCTCTGATCAAATCTTCTCAGAAATCCTCAAGATTCACCCTGATATAGATTTCAAATTGTTACCTCCAGAATTTCTCCCATCCAGAACATTTTTCGATCTCAGGAATTTGAGATACCCCGATTCTGATAGTCCATCAGAAGATGATTCTGATAATGATGAAAGTGAGTCTTCCAGCTCTGGCCAGAATCATTCTACCAGTGATGTAGGAGATAATGATGATGATGACTCATCTTTTCAAGGTGGTGAAGGACTTGTTGCTGATAAACCTGTTGATAAAGCTGCAGATGTTGATCCGTTTGATAATGTTGCAGATGTTGATTCGTCTGCAAAATCACAAATTTAGGAAAACCTTCCCTTTGTTTATGAATCTTACCTTTTTCCTTCCTCTTGTTAACCTCTTCAGCATATGAGGTCTTTGATCTTGTGTATCTTTTATGTGAATGAAATTTTCTTTTTTCTTTTGCTCCTTTTGGCTTTTGACAGAATAGTATCTTTTATAATATTGGCTATCATCTTCTGACCATTGCATGTCTTAATAACTGATTAGATATTCCCAGATAATGGTCTGCGGAAAATCTTTAAGCTTTCAATGAATAATCCTCCACATAATTTGTTTCATGAATTACTTTATTGATTAGCTTCTTCGTTCTCGATCAAAAGGCTGCCTTAGAGAAATGGCTGCTGGAGCCTGACTTTGGAAAGTCGGGATCATCCTTGAAAGACATGATCTGTGATTAGCTTAGCATGACTTGGCTACCTGAGCCTGACTTACGTAAAGTCGGGACCACCCTCAAAAGGAATGATCCGTGATCAGCTTCGGAAAGCATGACCAGGCCTCGGAAGGCTGGCTACTTGAGGCTGACTTACGAAAAGTCGGGACCACCCTTGGAAGGAATGATCCATGATCAGCTTCAGAAAGCACGACCAGGCCTCAGAAGGCTGGCTACTTGAGTGTGACTTACGAAAAGTCGGGACCATCCTCGGAAGGAATGATCCGAATCAGCTAGCATAATCAGGCCTCGGATGGCCGGCTACTTGAGCCTGACTTCGAAAAGTTAGGATCACCCTTGGAAGGAATGACCCTGGATCAGCGTTAAAAGGCATGATCAGACCTCGAAAGGCTGGCCACTTGAGCCTGGACTCGGAAAGTCAAGATCACCCTCGGAAGGAATGACCCTGGATCAGCGTTGAAAGGGATGATTAGATAACTGGTTCGCAAAAGCATCTTTCGGATAAAATGAAGAAGAAACTTTTGATGACAACAATTAATAAGATGATTTCTTCAAGAATACCAAAAAATCCTGCCTCCTTTCTATTGATAATATTTCTTGAGGTGAATTACATTCCACGGTCGTTTCAAACAACTCCCATGAGCATCTTTTAGCCAATATGTGTTTCTGCTCACAGTTTTTGTCACCACATATGGCCCCTCCTAGTTTGCAGAAAGCTTTCCACAGTTTCTTGGATCTGATGCTAACTTTTTTCTCAAAACCAAATCTCCCACTCTAAAAGATTTAGGTTTGACTCGAGCATTGTAATACGCCGCTGTTCTCCTCTGATATTCTATGTTGTGGTATAAAGCTTTTTCTCTGACTTCATCTAAGACTCAAGATTTGCCCTCAACCCTTCTTCATTAGTTCTTTGGATCAAATCTTTCTGATCTGTTTGTTCCCACCATAACCTCCACTGGAGCCAATGCCTCAGACCCATACGCTAGTCTAAAAGGTGTTTCTCCTGTTGGTGTCCTGACTGTAGTCCTATACGCCCACAATACATGAGGTAGTTCATCAATCCACAAGCTATTTGCCTCATCCAGTCTCCTTTTTATTCCCTGCAGAAGTGTTCTATTGGTTACCTCGATTTGGCCATTGCATTGAGGATACGCCACAGATTAGTGCTTGCATTCAATATGATAATCTGCACAAAATTCTTTGAATCTTTCATTGTTAAATTGTGGTCCGTGATCAGTCAATAAAATCTTTGGCAGACCATATCTGAATATGACATGATTTCTAAAGAACTTCTCAATTTGATTTGTGGTAGTCGTGGCTAAGGCTTCTGCTTCTACCCACTTTGTAAAATAATCAATTGTAGCTACCACGAACTTTTTCCCTCCAGTTGTAATAGGAAACGGACCTAATAAATCCATACCCCACATAGCAAATGGAAGGGGATTAAGTATCGATGTCAATTGTTCTCATTGATCGGCTTTGAATTGGTGCATGAATCGACATTGATGACATCTCCTAACATACTCAATTGCTTCAGATTGCATACGAGGCCAATAAAATCCTTGTCTTAGAATCTTATAAGCCAAAGCCTTCCCACCTAAGTGACTTCCACAAATTCCTTCATAGACCTCTGACAAAGCATATCGTGCATCAAATGGTCCCAAACATTTCAAAAGTGGCCCAGAAACTGTCCTTTTATATAATAGTTCATTCTTTTGGATAAACCTAGCAGCTCTTCTTTTCACAGTTCTAACCTTTTCTCCATCCTTAGGAAGAACGCCATCTTTAAGATACTGTATAATAGGATCCATCCAAGATACTTTTGCATCGATTTCGATTATCTCTGGCTCTGAATATGCTGGAATATCCAGCTCCTCAAAATATACAGCCTGTGGTATAGAAGTAGATTTTGCAGATGCTAATTTCACCAGAGAATCGCCTCCACTGTTTTGATTTCGGGATATTCTCATAATTGAGAATTGTGAAAACCATTCTTTACACTCCCATACCTTCTTAAGATAGTTGACCATCCGATTATCCTTCACATCATATGCTCCCGTAACTTGGCTGACCACCAGCTCGGAATCACTTTTTACTTCAATGTTCTGTACACAGAGAGATTTGGTCAATCACAAACCTGCAATAAGAGCTTCATATTCCGCTTCATTGTTTGAAGCATGAAAATTAAATCGAAGTGCATTCTGAATTAGAAATCCGAACGGACTTTGTAAAATCACCCCTGCTCCTGATCCCTAAGAATGACTTGACCCATCAACATGCCAACTAGAAGACATTTCAATGGAATCTTTTTCCTCCTCCGGTAGTGAAATACTTTTAGCAATAAAATCAGCCAACACCTGTGCTTTTATCGCAGATTCGGGTTTATAATCTATATCATGTTCTGTTAATTCTACTGCCCATGATACCATTCTCCCCGCCAGATCAGGCTTATGCAATATTTTCTTTAAAGGCCAGTTAGTAAGAACAATAATTGGATGAGCCTAAAAATAAGGTCTAAGCTTCCTAGCTGCCATTATCAAAGCTAAAGCCTGTTTTTCAAATTCTGGATATCTAGATTCTGCATCTAACAATGTATGACTTACAAAGTAGATAGGATTTTGGACAGTACCTTCTTCCCGAATTAACATTACGCTTACCGTTGCCTTCGAAGAAGATAAATATATCTGCAAGATCTCTCCTGGCTTTGGTCGAGATAGAACTGGTGGACTGGTTAATCTCCTCTTTAATTCTTCAAATGACTTTTGACAATCCTCTATCTAGTTGAATTCATTGAGTGCATTTAGATTTTTCAACGCGTTGAAGAATGGTGCACATTTATCTCCTGATCTCGATATGAACCTGCTTAATGCCGCTACTCTTCCTGTTAGACTTTGGATCTCCTTCATACTGTTGGGCGCCATCATATTCAAGATAGCCCTGATTTTTTCTGGATTCGCCTCAATATCCCTCTGCCTAACCATATAACCAAGAAATTTACCAGATGAAACCCCGAACGCACATTTTTCAAGATTGAGTCTCATTCCATTTCTCCTCAGTACATCAAAGCACTCCCCTAGATCAGCAAGATGATCAGATCTGAATTGACATTTTACAAGAAGATCATCTACATAAACCTCCATATTTCTTCCAATCTGATCAGCGAATAGCTTATTCATTTCCCTATGATATGTTGCACCAGCATTTTTTAACTCGAAAGGCATAACCTTATAACAATAGCTTTCCCGATTCGTCATGAATGCCGTGTGGGGTTGATCCTCCTTTTTCATAAGAATTTGATTATAACCAGAATAAGCATCCATAAAACTCAACATCTGCTGACTTGATGTGGCATCAATTAACTGATCAATTCGCGGCAGAGGATAGCAATCCTTAGGACATGCCTTGTTCAAACAGTATAGTCTACACACATTCGCCACTTGCCATTATGTTTCTTCACCATTACCATGTTCGCCAGCCATTTAGGACATTCAATTTGCTCGATAAACTGAGATTCCCTAAACTTTTGCACTTCAATCATAATCACATCATGTTTTTCTGATGAGAAATTCCTCCGCCTTTGTTTTACTGGTTTGATAGAAGAATCTATCCAGAGACAATGTTCTGCCACCTCTCTGCTTAAACCTGGCATATCCTGTGCTGACCAAGCAAAAACATCTGCATTTTGCTGAAGAAATTCTTTTAACCGGTCCTTGTCTTGATTGCTCTGATCAGCCCCAATCATGGTTCCTTTATCTGGATTTTCAAGGCCAAAACAAATTTTCTCCAGCTTTTCCACTGGTTCACCTCTTTGAAAATTTTGTTCGTCCCTATTGTCCATGACCTCCACAGTGAGAGCAAGAGCTTTACCTTGTGCCTTTGAATCCTTTAAAAAAGTTGTATAGCTTTGCCTTGAAGTTCTTTGATCAGACTTGCACTCTCCAATGCCTCCTTCAATTGGGAATTTGACCTTTAAATGTCTTGTCGAAACTACAGCTCCAATAGCGTTCAACGTTGGTCTTCCCAAAATTATATTGTATGCCGACAAACTCTTTATCAACAAGAATTTAGTAACCGTAGTTACTGTTTGTGGATGTGTTCCCAGTGTTATTGTTAACTCCATAGTTCCTTCTACCGAGGTAGATTCTCCAGAAAATCCGAATAGTCTTGTGCCGCAAGGCTTTATCTTGACTGTATCTAATTTCAATCGCTGAAAATCTTCATAAGACATTATGTCTACAGAAGACCCCGTATCGATTAGAACCCTGTGAATATCCCTGTTTGCCAGCTCAATGACTACCACAATGGCATCATCATGTGGTTCCTGAATTCCTTCCATCTCCTCCTCCGTGAAGACTATCTCCTTCATCATTTTGATTCTTCTAGGAATAACATGAGATTCGACAGCACTTACATACCTGGCATGTGCCTTAGACTTTGAAATTGAATTCAAATCTAAACTTCCCAAGATGGTCATGACAGGAGACTGCTTCTGTTGAACTTGCTGGTTTTCCTGGTGCTTAGCATTTTCGTCTGGAGATTTATATTGAAAATCTCCCTTTGGTTGATCTTCCCTTGCTGGGGCTGGTTATTCCATCTTCTTGGCTGATCAGGAACATTTCTCCGATTACCTCCATTTCTCCTTTGAACAAAGTGATCCAGTCTTCCCTGACTAATTAATCGTTCAATCTCATTTTTTAAAATTCTACAATCATCAGTATCATGACCATGATCTCTGTGATATCTGCAAAATCTATTTGGATTCCTCTCATCTGCCTTTGCTATCATTGGTAATGGCCATTTAGAAATTCCTTGATGTTGAATTCGCATCAAAATTTCTGATCTTCTAGTATTGAGAGGAGTATAATTTTCCTGGAATGGCCTCGGAATATCCCTTCTGAATTGACGATCAGGATCATTTCTTGGAAAATTTCTGTTATTTCTTCGATCCCTCTGATCAGATCTCATGACTCAGTCCTCCTTCCTTTTGCTTCCACCGCCATCAGTTTCTTTTCTCGCCTGAAGGATGTCTTTCATATTAGCATATTGATTACAACGAGTCGTCAGCTCTGCAATATTTGCCGGCTTGTTCATGATCAGGAATTCCAATAAATGATCATCCGTCAGACCTCTGAACATAGCATCATATGCTACTGCCTCATTCAAATTTTTAATCTGAATCGATTCTTGATTGAATCTCTTCATGTAACTTCAAACTGATTCTCCTGATTTTTGACGAATCGCAGCCAAATTATCAACAATTTTGCTACTCTTCATACTACTTTGGAACCTCGACAAGAATATTTTCGTCAAATCTTTGAAATCCTTAATAGAATCTGATAGTAAATTGAAGAACCAAGTTGTTGCAGAACCTTTCAATGAAGATGGAAAGGATCGACATTTTAAAACGTCAGAATTACCTGCCAACATCATCACAGAACTGAACTGAGCCAGATGCTCCATCGGATCTGTGCTTCCATCATACATCGTGAATATCGGGAGTTTAAAATTGCGCGGCAATGGTGCTGACATAATCTCCTTAGCGAATGGATTTTGATTCATCACTTCCTCCACTTTTTCTCCAAAATCTTTGTTCGCCAATCGTTGAATTTGATCATCTAGGATACGAAATCTTTTACTGATTTCCGATCCGTGAACTTCAGATTTGCTACCTTCTGACCTTCCTGTTTCTCTCTTATCTCTCCAATCTCCGACACTTTTACTCTTTTTTCTTTGAATGTGACTCAATTGATCATCTTTGGATGATCCTCGGTCTTCAGTCTCCAGCGGAATATAGTTCGGATCTGCACTCTCTCCTGATCCTTCCTTCAGAATTGATCTCCTTTGGCCCTCTCCTGACCTTTGAATCTGATTCGGGAAAGAAATTGCCTCGGCTTGGGAAAAAGTTCAAGATCTTCTAGTTGGTGAAGCCGAGACTCTTCCCTCCGGATGAATTCCAATTTGTTTGATGAATGTCCTCATCAAATTTTGTGTCTCCGAGGATTTGATGCTTGCATGCTCTCAAATCGTTCGAACTCGATTTGGATCTAGTTCCGGACGAGATGCCGCCAATGTATCCGCCAATTGTTTCTCTTGTCTTTCGAACTGATCAATAGGGACGAGGTGAATGATCTTCTACCATTCTCTCGCCTCTCGCCGAGTCTGCATCATTGGAATTTGTGGTACCAGAACCACTTCTCTCGTTCTCCTTTTTGGATTTACTCTCCTCGGTTCTCTTTGACTTGTCTCTGCCATTTCGGTTGGTAATTCCTCCTCTCGCTCAGGTGATTGAGCCATAGCCTCTGTTTTGAACTTGTTCCAGTTACTGTTCTTCCCACAGACGGCGCCAAAATGTTGGTGCTAAATCTGCCGATCGCCTTGAACCATTACTTTCGCACTGAACTCCTCAGATCTGAATCGATCTGGTTTGCTCTTCGATCAATCAACCTTTCACTCCTGAAAGAGATAGAACACTAGTAAGAAACGGAGCGGATCGTCTTGATCGGCGTCTCGTCTCCGTCGATCTAGTCAGTATTGTGAAGAGGATGCTTCAGAGCTCACTGGAGCTTCCAAAGTGTTCTAATGGAGTTCAATCAGAGTGAATTTAGAGTCTGGTTGATTTCAGAGACTTACCTTCCTCGAGTCTTCCTTTCCACTTTATATAAACTTTTCCGCTTATAACACTTTTTCAATCATGACCGTCGGATCATCGCTCCTCTTTGGACGTCATTGATCATCCCTCCTTTATTCTTTTAATCGAACCCAGCTAAGATTGGTTAGACCGGTATAAACCGGAAATGGATACTTTAGTCACAACACATACACCAATGTCCCAGTGTTTGGGTCGAGACAGCGTTCGACCAGTGCATATAGATTGGGAGTTGGGACATAGATCAGAAATTGGGGCAACTCATAAAAGGTAAGGGAACTGATGATATTTACTCAATCATCAGGAAAACCCCATTTGCAGATGCTATTGCCAGGATCGAGTTTCCTCATAATTTTAGACTCCCCACCTTCTCTTCCTTTGACGGTTCGGGAGATCCTGTTGCCCACATCATCTATTACTAGCAGACCATGGCCATTGCCAAAAATTCTGATGCAATTCTATGTAGAGTGTTTGGGTCTTCACTTACAGGGGCAGCACAAAAGTGGTTTTCGAATCTTCCTTGGGGAAGAATTGCTTATTTTGAAGAACTGGCCAGAAATTTCATCGGTCGGTTCCGAATCTAGACCAAGAAGACGGAAGAAATGTTGTTCACCGTCAAGCAAGCAAAGAACTAATCTATTCGAGATTATCTGAAAAGGCTCAATAAAGTCACCATGGAGATCGAGAACTTGGACGAACAGGTGGCTAAGACTGCACTCTTCACCAGACTCACCAATAGAAGACTCTTGGAGTTGTTGCTTCATGATATGCCTACCACCTATTCCGAACTTGTACAAAGGTGCTAAAAGCAAGCTGAAGTGACTGAGATCCTTGACGCTCAGCAAGGAGAAATCAAAGCTTCTAACAAAGACCAGAAGGTGCCTGAGAAAGGCCAAGGATCGAGGTGCAAAATAACGATCGAGGTAGGAAACAACGTTTGGGATGGAGGCAAAGATCGCCCTATCATGCAGATTATACACCACTGAATGTCTCACATTCGAAAGTCTTAATGCAAATCAAAGATCAAGATTTCCTGAAATGGCCACCAAAGATGACTGCTAAAGCAAGAGAGAGAAACATGGAAAAATATTGTCGTTTTCATAAAGATTATGGACATTACACGAATGAGTACAAACATCCGAAGCGGACATTAAAAGGCTAATATCACAGGGATACCTGTCAAATTTTGTTAAAGGCCAGTGACATGATCGGGAAAGAAGAGCACCTGCTAAAAAGAGAAGGGAGCGTTCCAAAAGCAGTGATCGTAGAGCTGAAGTTCCCCAATCAAAGAAGGGAAAGGAGGCTGTAGCAGCATGCCGATCTCCAATTCTCACCATATTCGGGGGACTAGAACCCGAATCCCTCAGGAAACTGAAAGCCAAATCTAGGTTCGTGGGATCTGGAGAACCACAGAAGCAAAAGAGACAAAATGTAGAAGACAACATTACATTCAATGAAGAAGATGAAAGAGGCGTCTGTACACCTCGCGATGATGTGACCGTGATCAAAGTTCAGATTGGTTGACGGGAGGCACACAGAGTATTGGTGGACACAAGGTCATCAACAGACCTCTTATCATATGAAGCATACCAGAAGCTGAAAATGGAGGAAGATTTGGTAAAGCCATCCTCAACTCATCTATATGGATTTGCTAGATCATCAACAATTGTGGAAGGATCGGTGCAACTGGACCTCACAGTGGGAAATTTCCTGAAGGAAGTCACTGTTCTATAAATTTCTTGGTCGTTCGGGATTTGCCAGCTTATAATGTCATACTCGGGAGGCCTTCGCTAACAAAGCTAGGAGCAATAGTTTCGACTAACCACATGAAGATCAAGTTCCCGAATGATCATGGAATTGGAGAGGTAACTTTTGATCATAAAACCTCCAGACATTGCTATATTTCATACCTGAAGGATAAGGATGGTCCCAGAAAGGCCACAACTTTATCAATAGAGGTTCATGATGATCGGGACGAAGAGGTAATGCAGAGGCCTGAACCCGTAGAGACTCTCAAGGGAATCCAGTTGGATTCCAAGGACGAATGAAGTATAACTTTTATCAGGTCTGAATATACAGCAAAATTCAAAGATAAAGTGAAGGGTTTTATTCAAGAAAACATTCATGAATTTGCATGGTCGGCTGATGATATGCCAGGCATTGATCGATCAATTGTAGAACATAAACTTTGGATAGATAAGAAGGCCACGCCTATGATTCAAAGAAGAAGAAACTTTTCGATCGAAAAGCATGAAGCTGTCAGAGGAGAGGTCGAGAAGCTGAAGAATTCGGATTTCATCGAACCGATCAAATGCCCAACTTGGTTGGCCAATGTTGTGATGGTCAAGAAATCAAGTGGGAAATGGAGGATGTGTACCAACTACATAGATCTCAACAAGTCATGCCCGAAGGATTGTTATCCTTTGCCTCGAATAGATCTCCTGATCGATGCAACCATCGGGTATGAGACTCTGAGCTTATGGTTGCTTATTCGGGCTACAACCAGATTTTGATGAACAATGAAGATGAGAAATTTACAGCCTTCATGACCGATCGTGAAAGTTTCTATTACAAAGGCATGTCATTCGGATTAAAGAATGCGAGAGCAACTTACCAAAGGGCTGTGAACAAAATCTTTGAGGATCTGATCGGAAGGAACATGGAAACATATGTGGACGACATGCTAGTAAAGAGCCTTCAACCTTCGAGACATATAGCTGATTTGATAGAGGCATTTTCAGTCTTAAGAAAATATCATATGAAACTAAACCTAGAAAAATGTGCGTTCAAGGTGTCTTCGGGGAAAGTTTCTAGGGTTCATGGTTTCTCAAAGAGGGATAGAAGCTAATCTAGTCAAGATACAAGCTTTGATCGATATGGAGCCTCCAAAGACCGTTCGGGACATACAGTGCCTAACAGGTAGAGTTGCGGCATTGAACCGGTTCATAGCAGAATCGGGAGAAAAGTGTCCGCCATTTTTCAAAGCCTTGAAGGATTTGAAAGGAAGCAAAGAGGCACGATGGATGGATGAATGCCAGAAAGCTTTCGAGAATCTAAAATCCATGCTTGGGAAGCCACCACACTGTCCTGACCAGAAAAGGGTGAGACTTTACAAGTATACTTAGCAACTTCACTTTCAGCATCTAGTGCAGTTCTTGTTTGGGAAAAGGAGACAAAGCATGGCCAATCTACTATGTCAGCCGCGTACTCTTGTATGCCAAAACCAGATATTCAGAGATTGAGAAGCAAGTGTTAGCCCTAATGATTGCAGCTCGAAAGCTAAGGCCATACTTTCAAGCACACCTGATCGAGGTATTGACCACTTTTCCTTTGAAAAAAATTATTTACAAGCCTGATTTATCAGGAAGGATGGTCGCATGGTCAATAGAACTTGGAGAATTCCAGTTAGATTTTAAGCCCTGTACAGCCATAAAGGCTCAGGCCTTAGCAAATTTTGTGGTAGAAACTACAACTCCAATGGAAGAAGTTACCGAACCCAACATCCCGACCATGTGGGATATCTATGTGGATGGTTCAAGCAACAAACATGGGGCTGGAGTAGGAGTCTTTTTAAAAAGTCTAGGAGGCTTTATCATTCGGTATGCTTTATGGTTCGGGTTCGAAGCAAGCAACAATAAGGCCGAGTATGAAGCTTTTATAGTTGGCCTTCGGTTGGCGAAAGCTTGGCAATATCTGAGATGATTATGTACAGTGATTCTCAGCTTATTATTAATAAAGTATAGGGAGAATACAGGACCAAAGAGCCTAGGTTGCAGAAATATCAGGAGATGATAGAAATCCTAAGAAAAGAGTTCAAAGATGTCAAAATCACAACTCCCGAGAAAGAAGAATCTCATGGTGGACGAACTCTCAAGGCTAGCTAATGCCGATAAAGACTCTTGAGCCTTTGGTCTACATTGAAGAATGAAAGAAGTTTCCTACATTGAAGATGAACGATGCTAGATGGACCTGATCGTTGAATACATCCGAGACGACAAGCTGCCCGAAGATCCGAAGAAGCCGTGAATTGTTCAAGTTTGAGCAAGCAAGATTCACAATGCAAAATGGAAGGCTATATCGAAGATCTTTTGCTGGACCACTTGCTCAAATGTCTAGGACCGAAGGATCGAAAACTACTTTAGTAGAGGTACATGAAGGGATCTGTGGGGAACACATGGGTAGTCGGGCACTAGTGCACAAGATTTTGAGGCTCGGGTTATACTGGCCAAAGGATCAAGAAGATGCTATGGAGTATGTACGCCACTGCAACAATTGCAAAATTCATTCGACCGTGTCAAAAAATCCTGCAGCAACCCTAACGTCAATTCTTGATCCAATCCCATTTGCAATGTGGGGAATTGACATCATGGGAAAGTTCTCCAAAGCTTCCAGCGGTCAAGAATACTTGATTGTGACGATCGACCACTTCACCAAATGGGTTGAAGCAATCCCCTTGGCAACTACTAATGAGAAAAGAGTGGAAAGTTCGTGTTGGAGTCAATTATCCATAGGTTTGGGATCCTCAAAATTCTTGTCACCGACCATGGAACACAATTCGACAACCCCGGCTCGGGCAATTCTGCAACATATACATGATTGAGCATCAAATGTCATCAGTAGCATATCCTCGAGCAATGGTCAAGTAAAGGCAACAAACCGAACCCCGCTAGATGGGATAAAGAAGAGACTCAAGTTTGACAAAGCTTCGGTCGAAGAACTCCCGAATGTGCTTTGGGCTTACCCAACTATAGTTCGAACATCAACGGGAGAAACTCTATTCAAGTTAGCTTACGGGTCAAAAGCCTTTGCTCTAGTAGAGGTGATGGCAGGGACTCTCAGAGTTCGAGAATTTGAAGAAAAAGCAAATGAACAACGGCAGTTAGACAGTCTGGGTCTACTAGACGAAGTCCGAACAAGAGCCATCGCACGAATACAGCAATATCAAAGAAGCGTAGCCTCTCACCACAATGCTTGAGTAAAGCACCGACCGTACCGATCGGGGAGACCTAGTCCCGAGAAGCACTCTAGCCTCTGATCCACGTCATCAAAGGAAATTGGATCCTTAGTACATGGTCGTGAAACCAGTTAGTTCGGGAGGTTATAAGTTGAAGAATTCGGTAACCAATCGAGAGCTAGATCGATCATGGAATGCAAGGCCTCTTAAGAAGTTTTATCCGTAGAAGTCATTTTCAGCCTTTGAAATCTAATACATTTCAATTTTTTGAACTTGCAATATGATTCATATTTTTGAGAACCAAATCTTTTTTGAATGGAGGCATGACATGATCGCACAGATGGCACTGATCAATCCAAGAGGCATCGGCTATGCCTGAGTCAGACCTCCCAACAAAGCATTAGCTTTTCCCGAACGAGACTTCCGAAGATGAGGCATCAGTTTAAAACCCGAGTGGGACCTCCGAATGCTTAGAATAATTCTTCGGAATTCTCTAAGTTGAGGCACTCGGTTTAAAATTTGAGTGGGACCTCCGAAAGCTTGGAAGAATTCTCCAAAATATTCTAAGTTAAGGCATCGGTTTAAAACCCGAGTGGGACCTCCAAAAGCTTAAAAGAATTCTCCGGAATCCTCTAAGTCGAGGTATCGGTTTAAAACCCGAGTGGGACCTCCGAAAGCTTAGAAGAATTCTCCGGAATTCTCTGAGTTGAGGCATCAGTTTAAAACCCGAGTGGGACCTTCAAAAGCTTAGAAGAGTTCTCGGAATTCTCTAAGTCAAGGCTTCGGTTCCAACCGACTAAGACCTTCGAGCAAAGCTTCGGTTTCGACCGACTAAGACCTTCCAAAGACAAGGCTTCGGTTTCAACCGACTAAGACCTTTCAACCAAGGCTTCGGTTCCGACCGACTAAGACCTTCTAACGAGGCTATGGATTTCCCTATAATGCACCTGTTGAGAATTTACTACGACCGGGTTATCACCAAAGAAGATTGCAAGGGCTCAAATTTTTTGAGTGAGAGAAATCAATGCCACATTGGGCATTCCGGAGAGCGTCTGACTCTTTGCATTCTCCATTCCGATGATTGTGATTAACTGGAACTCAACCAAGACCTCGGTTGTAGTGAGCACTTGGCTTGGGGGGCTTATGATATAGGGAAAATTTACACCGAACCAGGTTCATATTCGGTTCAGGTCTTCGACCTCGGTCGAAGGCAGCCGTAACCACGGTCCGGTTCGGACAATCTGTAAGTACCGAACCCTTGCGGTTCCAAGGATGAACGTGACCTCGAAAAGTTCGAGATACGTGATTGAGTTACAAACGGTTACTGCTACTTTGAGAAACCATGTTTAACATGGGGACTACCACTAATGCGGGGGAAGGATCATGCCCTATGAGAAACTACTTCCTCCCTCGAGAAAAGGGGTAAAACTCTACAATCGGACGGCCACCAATGAAGATCATGAACGAATCCAACGATCGAGAACAAGAGGTAAAACCTATATAAACAAGTAGCCTATGCACGACAGAGGTATCTGAATTGTTTCCCTTACAATTTGTATTCAATTTATGCTCTGCAACTAGCCAGAGTCTTGTGATCAGTTCCTTAACTGACTTAGCCTTCGGAGGTGGCTTCCTGACCCCACGGTCAGGCCACTTCTAACACTATTTTGCAGGTGATTCCTCAAGCATCTCAAGGTTGAGCAGATTTTGGACGCATCGCATTCCAATTTTCTTTTCATTTTTCATTTTTCTTTTTCTTTATTAAACAAAACCAAAATGCTACCTCGTAGAGAAGACACCTTCAGCCTAAACCACACAAGTGGCATCAATCTCAGTCTCAGATGTTTTCAGTAAGAGATTCTCTTTTCAGTCTTTTTGCACAAGGCTAGGTGTTTTATATAGGAGCCCATCATCGGTCTAGTCTATCTTTCCACTTTTTAGTCTTGCTTCATGCCCCCCTTTTGGGTACACTAAGTACCAAGATTTACAAAAGCCGTTTCACGCCCTCCCATTTGGGTACGCCAAGTACCAGGACTTATAGAAGCCATTAACATTTTATTTCTTTTTCTTTTACTCTTTTTATATTTAATTTCAGTATTGCATTACTATACCCTATCCATTTCAATGTACCTCTTGCATTTCAATCATCACTTAGCCTTATCTGAATAAGACTTAATACAATTCATACAATCCCATAATTTAAAAAACAAAGCATGAAAATTCTAAATTTAACGAACATGAATATCATTTTAAATTCATAATTTAACAGCTCAAGCATACTATCAACATTTCAATTCAAATACTTCAATCAAGTTCTTAAGTCTGTCATTCAATCCCATGCATTTTTGTTCTATTCACAAAGCAATATATCATGCACTTTCCATCGATTGCATCAGTGAATAAATAAGAGAAGGTTTATATTAACATGTGAATGCTACCTGTCTACTAAGTGGAATCACCCACTTATAACATACATAGGTTGGTCAATATTACTTACCCGTTCCTGCTCCATGTTCGTCTCTCGATCTTGCCTCGCCTAAAAGTATATTCTCTCTCCCGTATTCGGTAATGATTATCGGCTATTTTAGGATATGCAATTGAAACTTTCGCAGCCTTTCTCTCTCCTCCTTTCTCTTTCCTCTCCTCTCAAAGTCTCCGCCTCTCTCACCTCTCTTCTCTTTCTCTCTCCTCCATTCTCTTTCCTCTCCTCTCAAAGTCTCGGCCTCTCTCCCTCTCTCTCTTTCTCTCTCCTCCATTCTCTCTCTCCTCTCAAAGTCCCGCCCCGCCCCGCCCCCCCCTCTCTCTCTCTCTCTCTCTCTCTCTCTCTCTCTCTCCCTCTCTCGCCCACACTTCAAATTAACTCTCTCTCTCAATACTTTTCTCTTTCTCTTCTCTCTCCACTCCACTTCTCTTTGTTTACGCAGAGCCACCTCCCCGATGCTCTTTCTTTTACCTTATCAATGTTATTTAGATAAAGTAATGATATGGATTGAAGACACCACTTAGGTATCACTTCCTCTCTTTATTTATAAATCTCATATGCTTGAATTAAAAGACACTTAATTGTCTTCCACGTGAGGAGGAGGGAGAGAGAGGGGGAGGTGTCATCTCCTCCTTCTCTCTCCTTAAATTTCATTTTTCTATTTTACTATTTAATTATAATATTTTTTATATCGCAACTTGTACATATGTATTTAACTAAAATATATATATATATATATATATACTCTATTTCTTTACACCGAGCCCACACACGGATACAAATATTAATACCTCCAGGTTCAAAAATTATACTGACTATTTCCTTGTTTACAATTTAGTCTAATTCTACCGTATGATACCCACAAGTGATGTCTGATATTGACCAAAATATTAATTAGAATCTAGTTTCATTTGAAGTATCATTTAATTATACTCGAACCATTTGGTTAAATCATTGACACATGATCCAACCACCATAATCCTTTAATAATCTTGAGAATTGAAATATTCTCACACAATAATAAATGATAATTAAAAAAAGATATGGGGCATCACAATATCACAATCCAAATTGGAGCCTTATCAGGACGTGGAAACCTCAGTCCAGGTTTAATAGGCTCAAGGATTTTCCTCTCCCACCTAAATAGCAAGAGGTTTTTCAAAGTCCCTCAGAGATTTAGGGAATTTTATACTTCAGAATCGACCCAATCTTTTCCCTATAAGTCTAGCAATTTTCTCTGTTTGCAAGCTTCAAGGAGATTCAGAGCATGAACCCATATTTCAAACTTCTTAAACCTTGCATCTTCAACAGGAATATCAGGATCTAGCTGCTGAAGAGCAAATAGTTGGTTTTTCACAAGTCATGGTCGAAAGTCCAATCCTTTTATGTTTTTGTTATGTGATGTCTTTACCAATAAAGCATAAAGCATCGAGATTAATAGATAATCAAAAGAAAAGGCTCATCAATGGACCCAGAACTTGACAAAGCCATCTTGTAAAATTATGTTACAAAGAAAGAAAAAGTATTATTAGGACCTACATTGCATGAAGAGGACAACTATATATATACAGTGAGAGGAATAAAGAAGTGATAAACAAAGCAACCACTCACAGAGATAAGCTATAAAGTATTGAAAAAGCATTACCAAAAAGAAAATAAAGTATTGAAATAGACAAAATAAAAAGAAGAAAGTTAAAAGACAAAGTAGAAAGAAGAAAGTTAAGTAGAGAAAGAAGTGAGAAACAAACAGCCACTCACAATCTCATCAGTGTCCTCACTCTTGCTGGCAGCTATATATCCCTATCAACATTTCTGAAAAGCTCGAAACTAGTGCACTGAACCTGTAATATATTATTTAGTTTTAATTGTACAGTACATCCCATTATTAGATTTTTAATTAATAAAATATTTCTTATAAATAATGGAGGAATATTTTGCACCTTTTCATACCCAAGATGGAAAAGAAACATACACAGCGATGAGCCCTAGGCACATGGGTAGTGTATTGAATAATTTTCACATTTAAATATTACACTAAATGACATTAAAGCTTACAGTCACTTTTGATGCAATTTTCTGTTTCGTTTCTTAAATGGTTTAAGACAACAGCTCACAGCTGTAATGATTTTGTCGTTTCCTAGATGTCCATCTGAGTTGAAAATGAGTCACTTGCTAGGAACCGAAGACCGAGTTGACTTCAGAAATATAAAGAGGTGAAATAGATTCTAACACTTCAGATTTCAGAATACCCAGCATTCACATCTCAAAGGATCCGTCGATTTATTATCAAGCAATTTGTTTGAATGGCATCCTTCTCCTCTTCCTTTTCTTCTTCTTCTTCTTCTTCTTCTTCTTCTTCTTCTTCTTCGTCTCAAGGGTGGCGTTTTGATGTGTTCTTGAGCTTTTGTGGTAAAGATGTCCGTACTGGTTTTGCTGATTGCCTCTATTATGCTTTGGATGAAGCTGGAATTCAAACTTATAGGGATGAAAATAATCTCACCCAGGGAGACAAGATTGGTCATCAGCTAAATACTGCAATTCAAGAGTCAAAAATCTTCATTCCCATCTTTTCTAAGGGTTATACTTCTACCAAGTGGTGCCTCAATGAATTGGTTGAAGCACTCAAATGCAAAGAGACAAAGAATCAAGTCATCTTTCCCTTTTTCTACAAAATTGAACCAAGGGATGTACGAAACGAGGAAGAATTCGATGCGAATGCCCCTACAGAATACAATTTGTGTCTCAAAAAATACCAAAAGCATTTAGTAGAAATAAATGTTGAAGTCACTAAGAAACACCAGAAAGATAATGAAGAGATGATCGTACGGCGATGGAAAGAAGCTGTAGAAAAGGTTGGAGAACTCGTTGGATGGCATTTGAAGGAGGGCATGTAAGTCCAACACAACACTTCTATTTTATTGGATCCATAATATTCAAGGTATAGTTTTTACGTAGTCTCTTCTTTTAATTTAAGTCACAAAGTCGGATCTACTAGATAAGAAAATAAATAACTGCAACTCAACTTTATTTATGGCAAGTTAAAATTTAAAACACCTTTTATTTTTTTTAAAATTTCTACTTAGCACAATTCAACATTATTTTTATTTTATGTTCCTAACCTAGCCTAAACGTTTTTTTATTTTATTTTTTTATAGATTTTTTATTTATATTAAGTTAAAATTGACTAGATCTATTATGGAAAAACATCCTCTATTGTCACAAAATGTACATATAGGCCAAATAACTGGCTGAGAAAGTAAAGAAACTACAAGGCTATTTTAGACTTCTTAAATTTGAAATCAAACTTTAACTCTCAGCCAATTATTTGGTATAAAAAATGAGGTTGTTTTAATTTTGCACCGACTTGTTTTGGATCTTTTCAATTTAGTAGGTTTCTAGAAAATTTGTCACTTTAACTATTATCTTTAATAGGTTTTGTGCAAATGAGAAGATCTTTAAGCTCTTTTTACATTATACTTTTTTTTCTCCTTTTTCTTGCTGTGGGTCTTCCTTTTCACAGAAGATGGCTCCAATCTCGAAACACTCTATTTGGTGTTTGGCTTAAAAAATATTGACTGTCATATGATATCTTTTTTTTGTTACAAAGAGAAGAACTTCTATTGAATTAGTCAAAAACCGAACAAGTACAAAGATGTTGCGGTACAATTTTGAACAGAGTCATGGGGCCTTGCATGTAGAGGGCCCACTTGGCTAGACTAGCAAACCATTTTAAAAGAGTTGAATTATGGAACATCACAAGGGCAACCCATCCTATCAATTCTTTTATGCGAAGCATGGTATGGATGTGTCTAGTGGCCAAGGGTTTGAAAGAGAATGATGAACATTTGGACATTATCAGGATTCGAGCACGTACCACACATTGGTCGATGGAGGTAGTGATCCACCGAAATAGGATAATCCCTTTCGAACATAAAGAAACATGTTAGGGAAGAACATCCCCTCAACCCCTATTCCTAATTCAATCTTTTGGAATTTATGATTCCAATACACACAAAAGCACCAACCGATCGTCATAAGTTTTTTACTAAAGATACCTACACACATTAAGAGAGGGTTTTCAAGAGCTAGGCCAAATATATTACACATACAGGACGGAATACAATCATAGGGAGTCGCTTGTGAAGAGGTCCTCATGAAGCTCGGGGGGGGGTATGTGAAGCTTAGAATATAGGAAGAAATAGATTGCATAACTTTAATTGGGTTGCGGGTACTGTTTTTGAAACATACTGAATTACATGATTTTCAAATGAACACAAAACATCCATTTCAGGGAAACTTTATCAAGATCATGATCTCAAAAGATAGATTTGCATAGGTAAAAAAAGATCTCCATGTAAAAAAAAAAAAAAAAAATTCCTCAACCCTAGAGATCCCGCTACCCATATACGATTGCTCCATTCACAAGACAGAAAAAGGTGCCACTGGGACTTTGAACCACCATGATATAGAACATAAGTAGATTGAACTGGGATGCAGTGGGATAAAGTAGAGCAAACTGGTATACCTGCATACAGAAGATGCCAAAAGAATAGTTTGAATTTAGGATGAATATTTAACTTCCAAAAAAATTCCACCATGAAGTAAATTCATTGCTCATAAAATTATGCTTTAATAAGAAAAGTGCTTCGCCAACAAGTGTTGAGGTAAAAGATGAGATAACAGATTCCCAATAATTAGAAGAAGGGTACAAAGAGATGGAAGAGACCAATTTAGCTTTAGTTGGACCAAAGGGGGAGTGAATCTCTAAAATTAGGGCATGTCTATTTCCAACCATGTCTGCAACACTGGCACCCTATGGTTGAAGATGGCAATCAATCACACCAATCTTTTGATCCGGCGTGTAGTAGATCCAAGGGTCAATCTAGAAAGAGGTGTTCTTGCCATCCCCCACACATCTAAGCAACATTCTTGTGAGCAAATTTAGTATAGAACATAAGATTTTCTAGGTTTTAGAACTAGATTTGCTAGCAACCTTAGGATCAAACAAGGAAGAAGATGGAAAATATTTTCCTCGTAGAATCGCACCGCAACATACACAGATGAATTTGTCACCAGCCCCCAGCAGCAACAGAGTTTTGTTGAACTCCTCCATCTTCTTGAAAACCCAAACTACCATGTCTCTTAGGTAGATAGAATTTGTCCCACACAATAAGAGTCAATTTCATCCCTTCTTGTGAAACAAATTGGGTCCTTGTCTAGGCAAGTAACCCTAGGAAAAGCCAAACGGTTCATATGTTGTAGCAAGAAGAGATTGAATCACGACAACCGAACCCCCTCCTACAAAGGATAGGGGGTCTAGATTTACAAACAAAGAGTTTCCCACACATCTTATTAAGTATGGGTGAAAGTCCCTAGACCTAGGCCCAGAGGGAGAACAAGGGAGTTCCTAACAGACAACATTCTTCTACATTCCTAAACCCTAGAATTCTAAGAACCCTTTGTTTGTCCTCTACAGACACATTTCTGCTGAAAGCCTCACTTTCCTCAAGATTAATAACTTGGTGAGTTAGACTAGAGAACAGATCAATTATAACTTTAATAGCCAATATATCATCACAGGTGGCACAACAGAGAAGGAAGGAGTCATCAATAAAGAATAGATGGGATACCTCTAGAGCTTGCTTAGCAACCTAGATCCCTTTGAACATGTTTAGTTATGTACTTTACCAAGAGTCTGGAAAAGACCTCCATGACTAGAAGGAATACGTAAGGGCTAAGAGGGAATCCCGCCTACAGACCTGGTCCCAGAGAACCTTGATAAGGCAATCCATTAAGCTTCGTGGAGAAAGATGCAAAGGAGATAAGATGCTCAACGAGGCTATAACACTTTGGGTTGAAACCTTAAAAAGACATTATCCAAAGGATGATTTCCCATTCAACGTTGTCATAGGCCCGAGACATATCTAACTTTAAATCAACATAGCCGGACTTAGCACAAGCCGAATTCACACGGAATGAAAAATCTGATGTGGAATATAAATATTCTCAATGACTCATTTAGATGGCACAAAAGCACCTTGCATAGGATAGGTAATATATAATAAGAATGGCTTAAGCCATAAAGCAAGCAATTTTGTAATAATTTTATAAGCTACGTACATTACATAGACTTGTGAGTTTAAAATCCTGTACACAAACTGCATCATTTTTCTTGGGAATGAAACATAAAAGAGTGTGATTGATGCCAAAAGGGAGAGAGCCAATTCTAGAAAAATTCTTCACAAAAATTGAGATCATTATAGATAATATCTAGAACTTCTAGGAAAAAATGGCTTGAAACCCATCTAAACCAGGGGCTTTACAAGCCCCTAGGGAGAACACAACCCTTCTTATCTCATCTATGTCCAGCGGTTCAGTCAAGGTTGAAGCTGAAACAATGGTTGACGTGTTGGGAATAAACATTCTACAAAAAGAAGAGTCAAGCGTGAAGATGATGTGTAAATAGAACACATAAAGTCTACAAATAAAGCAACTATTTTACATGGCTAGGAAACAACATCATTATCCATAAAGAAATTAATTCTACTAGGGGCAAACCTTGTTTTAGCAATAGAATCATGAAATTTTGTGTTTCTCTATCTCCTTCATAAATGTACTTATGTCTAGAGTTCTAAGACCAAAAGAACTCTTCAGCAACGTAAATCTAAGACAAGCGATCTTTTTTTGCATTGTAAGCACTCCAACTGGGGGTAGGGGATTCTTGGATAGCTTATGGTTCAGATTCAATTTGCATACAAAGATTATTAATATTACCAAAAGATTCACAATTCTGTTTGCAAAGAAAATGATAAAGATTGCTAACTTCCCTTCCAGGCCATACTCAAGATAGGGAATTCATGAAAAACTTACTACCTTAAAGAACTCTAGGTAGAGATGCCAAGTTACCTAATAGTGGTAGAGTTTCTTTCCTATCATCAAACTAGGGTTAGTTTTTAAGAGTAGAGGATTATGGTCAAACTTAATGGCTAGAAGATAGGATAGGGATGAATTAGGAAAGAGACAGAGGGAATCATGCCCCAGAAACAATTTATCCAAACGTTCTCACACTAAATGAGGGGGAGATTTCTTATTAGATCAGGTGAAATTCTTACCAGTGCAACGTAGTTCCAACGAGGTTGAAATCAGACACACATTCAAGGAATGAGGTAAAGCAGGGAAGGTGAAAGGGGTTTCCAATTTTTTCAGAAGCATAGCAGAGTTATAGAGTCTCCACACAAAAAGAAAGGAAGAGGGGAGAGAAAGGAGGGAATGAAAAGAAACCCATGCATCTTTCTTGGGACCATACCGAGGGGGGCCACTAACAAACACAGAGATCTATTCAAACACGAGAGGGAGGGGGGACTAACAAACATAGAAATCTATTCGAAATGTAAGTCATAGAATTTTACAGCAATGAAAGCAAAATGGTGAGAAATAACCGAGAATTTAATACAAGACTTTGCAAGAACCAAAGCCCCCCCCCCCCCTCCAAACCCTTTACCGCTAGAACTAGCACATTGAAACATAGAGACCAGTCCAAAAAAGTGTGATTCAAAAAAATCATAAGACTAGAGTGAAAGGCACACTTAGTTTCACATAAAAGAGGACTTCAGATCTCTGCTTGATTAACTTTCGCATCCTACACACCCGGAAATTTCTTTTGAACCTTGGACATTCCATGCAAGAAACTTCATGATGGGTAAAAATAAAACATGCTAAAAAGCCTTGCCTTCAAGAATCAATGAAGGGGGACAAAAAGCACAAACATAGGGACATAAGCACAAATAGAAATTCACAATTCTAGAGAAACAAGAAGCAAGAACACCAACAAAGGAGCACACAAATAAGAGATAACGTGTTAGAAGCATAAAACACTACATAGAAAGCCCCTAACAAACTAGAATAAGCATAGAGTAGGATAAAGACAGAGATGATATGAAATTAAACCAACGAGAAAGAAGTTTAGAAAAAACTAGCTCAAATAGAGACACAAAAAAGATCAAGAAAGTACAATTTTTCCAGAGAGCGAAGGAACTCTTCATCTATAGCTTTCCGACAATGAGGAAATTTATTTGAAGTGATTAAGGAAATGGGCTCAACTTGGGTAGGGTTAGGATTGGTGATAGAAGTGGATGAGAGCCTTAGGACTGGCCTTAGATCGAGTGATGATGGGGTGGGTGTCGGGTGAGTGTTGGGTGGTGTTAGTGGGTAGGGTTTCCCCGAGTCTCATAAGAGAGATCAACAACCAGCTGAATAGGATCATGTTGAATCGGACAAGGGTTAGAGGAAACTTTAGAATCATGGGGGGCTAGGAGAGGAAGCCCTAGGTTTGGAAGTGTGGGACCCAGTAGGTGGTGGGGGGAGTAAGAGCTCGAACAAGAGAAACCCTAGGAGGGGAGTTCGGGCTCAGGTGGGTTCTCAAGAGAGGTGGTGGTCCTAAAATTGTGGAAAGTGGTTGGGTTGGAGTGGGGTTTACCTCAATGGCAGAGAAAGGAAAACACCTTTCATCAAACACAACATG